>NW_007730271.1:229052-234387 GCF_000696425.1 Galeopterus variegatus | reverse complement strand
AGGATCTGCTTTAGAGAGCAACTCTGTCTCTCACCTACACAGGAAAGAGCTAGCAGTCTGTGGTTTCTTGCTAAGCACAAGAACAGGCTTGTGACCACAGAGCTACAGAGTGCAGAAATGCATTTAGCTATTTAACCCTTAACACACTCCAAATAAAGCTCGTCTACAGGCAAATATTAGCTAACAAAATTAAAACAAAGATAAAAACAAATTTAGACAAAGGAAGGGCAAGGAATCTGGCCATCACAGAGTAACTAAGGAAAACTAATTTCAGTTGCTACGATTTTCAAATATGTAAAATATAAATGCTGCTCTGAATTTTTCTGAAAATTATGCTATCTTGGCACATTTTGAGGAGGAATTCTTACAAAACTAGTTAAGTAGACTTTCTCAAATGTAGACACCCTCGATACATATGAGGGTGAATTTGAGGAGGAATTCTTACAAAACTAGTTAAGTAGACTTTCTCAAATGTAGACACCCTCGATACATATGAGGGTGAATTTGAGGAGGAATTCTTACAAAACTAGTTAAGTAGACTTTCTCAAATGTAGACACCCTCGATACATATGAGGGTGAATTTGAGGAGGAATTCTTACAAAACTAGTTAAGTAGACTTTCTCAAATGTAGACACCCTCGATACATATGATTGTGCCACAAAAATCACTGCAAACTTTTATATGGATTTGTTTGAGAAAGTCAAAGAGATGTATAGAAAAGCCAAATAATCTTTAAGATTAAAGATCATCCAACTACCACCAATCACAACTTTGGTAATTTAACCTAAGTTCTCACTATATTTTTATTATATATTTATTTTTCGATTTCACACTGCCTCACATTTAATGATGAATATTACTTTTTCCTATTTTATATTTAATTAAGACATTTAAAGTTGATGATTTGAGAAGGAATGATTAGGAGTTTCTTTCTTACTCTTCTCATTTTTGGGGGGTAGTTATAGAGATATCACAGGTACACTTTTTCTTAAGAATGTGATTTTTTAATTATTACTTATGAATATTTTGTGAGGGCACACATTAATGTTTTGTTTTGTTTGTTTTCTTCTGATGCAAAAGATGTTCGAGCCTTAAATAAAATGACATTTTTTATGACCTGCTGTCTATTCCCTAAGGAAATATAAAAGGAAGTAAGAAACACAATATAATGGGCCCTTTATGATTATTCTGCCCATTATACAGTGAACGCTTAGCATTTCTCCAAAGCAAATGCTTGCAGTTAGAATCCTAATGAGTTAAATATCTTTTATTACTATGAGCACTTAGATATTTTCCTTTATGTACAACTTCAAGGTAACCAAACTGCTGAAGTTATATTTACAAGGAAACAAAATTTTAAAAGAAAGAAAAGGTAAACATGTTGTGTATCAAGAAGATAAATACTAAGTTTCACACAGCTGCCGTTTCACAATTTTGGAAAAGTTACTTCATGCCAAGGTCACTGAATATGAAATTATTGGCATCTTTACTGAAACCCAGCACTTCTTGCACAGAAAAGCAGTAAATTTATCTAAGAGAATGATCAGGAAGCTAAAATAGGGATACAACATCTGTCAAGTAGTTTATGCATCTGGCCTACAGAAAGGTTCCTTATTTTCAAAAGAGGCAGTTTTGCCAGACTTTATGTGGGAATGAAGATAGGTCCTTACAATATATCTTTAAATAGATAGCAAAGAAATTGAAAGTAAGGCTGTATTTATATCTTTTTTTTTTCTACCACAGGCTAAAATATATTTAGGAAGAGGATACATCATTAATTGAATAAAACACTATTCACAAATTGTTGATTAATAGGCTGACATAACCTCAGAAGTGAGACTGTATCTTTGAATTGACCCTAAAGGAGTTCTGACTTGTGCTTAAGAGAACATTTAAAGAGCAGGCTTATCAAATATGTATACGACATAAACCTGATAAGAAAAGACAGTAAGTTATAAAGAGATTACATTCTCAACACAATTAAAGCAGAAAACAAAATGCTATGGGAATATAAGCACATACTTATGTAAGGAAAGGATTATGTTAAGTACAATATTTCAGTATAAAAAATCAATCTAATCAATACAGAACTGGGGGAAGGGAGCTTTAAAAGTCAGAGAGAATAAAACTACAAATTCAATATGTGACAT
Organism: Galeopterus variegatus; assembly: GCF_000696425.1. Classification (NCBI taxonomy): domain Eukaryota; kingdom Metazoa; phylum Chordata; class Mammalia; order Dermoptera; family Cynocephalidae; genus Galeopterus; species Galeopterus variegatus. Next base: position 232,237 of record NW_007730271.1, on the reverse strand, counting down.
CTGTTTGATATTTTAATTATGTCTTCAAATAAAATACATTAAAGAACAAAAGAGTAAGTAAATTTACTGTAAAGTGGTGACAATATATTGTACTCAATACTCATTTCCACGTCCTAAGGGAGACATTGGCCAGCAATGTGACATCTAGCAAAGTGTTAAAATGTCTTAAACTACAGAATACAGAGAAGCACTAAAGCTAAATTGGTTTTAACGCAGAATAGAAACAGCATAATGATGCATTGTTTCCATCTTCTATATGTGACAGGCTTTAAGTAATCTATTCAAAGAGATGACACAGAAAATCTCATTTATTTTTTTCTCATTTTAGAGGCAGAGACCTAGTCTCGGGTAATAGATGGCAATTTAGTACAAGCAGGGGGTAGAATCATAAGAAGGAAGGTTTGGCGAAAAGTGGTAAAAATATTTTTAAAACGATGGGACCATCCATGATGGTAAACGTTGCTAAGAGTTCAGGAAGCTTTAGAAAAAGATTTAAAATTCTTCAAAAAAGATATTGCTGATGACTTTTAAGAGAGAACAAATGCANAAAAAAATAGATGCCAGTAACTTTTGAACACAGAACACTGACTGCAGAATTATTTTGGTTACTTTCTGAGGACCTAAAGAACTACACTTAATATTTGCAGCATACAGTGCTCAACATTTTGTATTAGTTTCTTTAATACTCTCAAGCACCCTTTCATTTTGTAGGTAAATTTTATTTTGTAGACAATGCAACCAAGGTTTAGGATATATAATGGATTTGCTTTAGATGAAATACTGAATTATATGTCTCCAGAACTTACACTATCCTGATGAGGATTATAGTAACCAATTATACATCTAGTTAGGTAGGATAAGGTCAATTTTTTTTCTATAGTTTCTGGCTCACTTTATACCTTTCTCATTCCTTATTTTTCTTAAAACAATATTCCACTAACTGTTTGAAATATTTTCATCTACATAATACCAGCACTGAGGACATATGCCAGATATATAGCATAAAAAGAATAGTGGTTCAAAAATGTCAATAATAAAAATAAATAAAAATGGCAGATACAAGGACCTACTGCATTTTTACAGGGACAAATGTAGTTCTACTATTTAATAAAAATACCAATTTGTTTGTTGTCTATTAAATCATAATCATTGTGGTAGGCAGTGAAGTTGTTATGGAAAGGTGTCGCCAACAAAACGCAGTCACTTGGAGAGGATGGAGAACACAGGTTTATTAAGTCGGCTGACTCAAGGGGATTAGGATTCCAAAATCCTGAGTCCAGAATGTAAGGAGAACTAGCCTTACATACTTTTCTTGGGTAGGTAAGCAGCAAGCATTCCTATTGGCTCTTCTTCTTGTCTGCAGTCAGAGCACCCCTAATTGGGGGTCTTCTCACATCTGGGTGCAAGGTCAGGAAATGTGTGTACTTGAGGAAGGATCTGCTTTAGAGAGCAACTCTGTCTCTCACCTACACAGGAAAGAGCTAGCAGTCTGTAGTTTCTTGCTAAGCACAAGAACAGGCTTGTGACCACAGAGCTACAGAGTGCAGAAATGCATTTAGCTATTTAACCCATAACACACTCCAAATAAAGCTCGTCTACAGGCAAATATTAGCTAACAAAATTAAAACAAAGNCAATTTAGTACAAGCAGGGGGTAGAATCATAAGAAGGAAGGTTTGGCGAAAAGTGGTAAAAGTATTTTTAAAACGATGGGACTATCCATGATGGTAAACGTTGCTGAGAGTTCAGGAAGCTTTAGAAAAGATTTAAAATTCTTCAAAAAAGATATTGCTGATGACTTTTAAGAGAGAACAAATGCAAGTCAAACTATGGGGGTATCAATGATGTATACGGTTTTAAGGTAAATTGAATCAATGTTGATAAAAAATTATTTTTTGGAGTTAAACCAGTGAAAAGTATGATTTTCAATTATAATTTACAAGGAGTAGCAAAAATGAAGATTTATTTTTCAAAATAAAATATAATTCTAAAAAATAATTTATTGCATTTTTCCCCTCCAAAATGGAAGAATCTCACTTGAATCTGTCTTGCTGAAAATATCTGAGACCACTGGACAAATGCAGGAAGTATTCTGGAGAGGAAAGAGCAGGAGAAAAAAAACTTGTAATTTTTTGTGTGATTACACAAGTCCCTGTCTCACTCTGAGCTACATATTCACAGGGTCAAAACAAAAGAGAATAGCAAAATCTTTGAGGACTAAATTAAAATATGAATCACTGCTCAGCTCCCAGATTAGAACCTGTGTGACATAGTTATGGCACACACCTGAAGCCGCAGAGCTGAGCATAGGAGAGTAATACTCGTATTTGAACCATCACCCAGAGAAAATGAGATGCAACTCGTGGTCAGAATTTGCTAAACAAAACAAAAGAACAAGAGAGACATTCTCCAAAGGAACTTAACAGGAACCAAATTTTATACAGCACACTTTTTGGAATCAAAATAAATGTGACCAATACTCAAGATAAAGACAATCAAGAGATCCCATAAATGAGATGACTCACATGTCAGAATATTATCAAATACTTTGAAGTATGTACTAAAACTATGTTCCATGAAGTAATCATCACCACCTAAAATTCATGGAAGATCAATGTGTTAAGCATAGAAGTAAAAACTATTTTTTTAAAAAATAAAAAATCTATAATAAGAACCCAAGAGCAAGTAAAGAATTGAAAATACAGCATCTTCAGAAAAATCACTAGATTGACTCAAGAGCAGGATGGAAATGATACTGAGAAAAGTCAGTAAACTGGATGGTAAGTCAATAGAAATAATCTAATACGAAGAATGAAGAGAAAAATAAATAAAAGATTGGAAACAGAGACTCAGAGCCTGGTGGAATAATATCAAAAGGTTTAACAGTAATGTCATTGTGTCCCAGGGACAGTGAAGAAAAAAATGTGGCAGAAAAAACGTTACAAGGAATAATGATTTAAAACTACCCAAATACCCAAATTGGCAAAAGGTATACATTTATATATTCAGTAACATCAGTGGATCCTAAAATAAGTCACAAATATATTTATTTTAAATATTAAATATAAAATTCATATAAAATATATTACAGTTATTTATACTTACATATATAAAATATATCACATAAAATTATATATTTATAATTTTGTGTATAAAATACATTTATTTTATATATAAAATATTTAA
>NW_007730271.1:228168-228996 GCF_000696425.1 Galeopterus variegatus | reverse complement strand
TTCTTTCTGGGATTCCAATGACATTAGTGTTAAACCTTTTGAGATATATACATTTATATATCTCAGACTGGAGAAACATACCAAAGGGACATTTGAAAGAATAAGAAGAGCAACAAAAGCTAGAAAATATTTAGGTAAATTCAAAAGACTGCTTTCTACACGTAAGTTTTTAAAAAAAAAAAAATATGCGTGAGCATTTAAAGCAAATATCAATAGTATTATCTCAATGAAATATGTATCTCAAATAGTATGGAATTACCTCAATGAATCCAGAAAGAGGATTTGCTGAACTTCAACATCTGTTCATGATAAAAATAATAATTCTCACCAAATAGCAATACACAGAAACTTCCTTTATTAGATAATAGTCATTTATAATATACCTATACCTAACAGTATAATTAACATTGAATAACTGAACATCAAGAATATCTGCAATCACAACCCATATTTATCAAAAATATTGGAGGGCCTATCCAATGCAGGAAGGCAAACAAACAAACAAAAAAACATATATTGCTTAGAAAAGAAGAAATAAAACAGCTTGCATTCACATATGACATTATCATTTACATAGAATATCCCGAAGAATGTACAGAAAACTACTAACCTTATGAGTGAATTTAGCAGGGCTGCAGAATGCAAAGTTAATATAGAAAATAATTTTATTTCTCTATATTGCCAATGAATAACTTGAAATCAAAATAAGAAACAGTGCCATTTGGGCCGGCCCAGCGGTGCACTGCTACAGTGCGCCGCTTGGGAGTGCAGTGGCTCTCCCGCCGAGGGTTCGGATCCCACATACAGACCGGCCGCTCACTGGCTGAG
>NW_007730271.1:225118-226147 GCF_000696425.1 Galeopterus variegatus | reverse complement strand
CAAATTTTAATGTACTTTAGAATGCTGTAGATGGCATGTTAAAACATAGATTTCTGGGTTCCACTCTCAGAATTTCTGATTCAGTAGGTCTCAAGTTGGTTCTTAAGAATTTTTGTTTCTAACAGATTCCCAGCAATGGTGATGCTGCTGCTTCATAGATCACACTTTTGATTTAAGAGAATTTTTGATTTGAGAGATTAACCCACTGATGGTAAAAAAAATAATAATAGATTTTAATGTCATGGTAATGAAATGTTTATATAAATGCCTATTTAATAATATTGATTATGGAGTTGATAGTATCCTAAATTATTTAAAATATGGTGTATGTGAGAAGAAATGTAACCAATATAGTTCTTAAGATATTCCCACTTGGATATTTCTAACCTTATCTTTATCATTAACATTTTTATTTCCTCTTTTAGTATTTAAAATTTTAATTCTAGCAAAAAGTAGAAAGCATAGTACAATTATCACCGATATCATTCACCGATTCTTTGTATTTTACCGTTGTCTAAAGTTATGAACATTTGCCTGTCCTTCCTCTATTTCCCCTTCTCTCTCTTGCGCTCTCTCTCTCTCTCTCTCTCTGTCTCTCTCTCTGTCTGTCTGTCTCTCTCTCTCTCTCACACACACACAGAATACACTGATATATACTTTTTTTTGTTTTGTTTTTGCTGAATAGAAGAGAGAATCACTCTGCAGGTGAAAACAAGAAAAATAACAACTGGAGATTTTTAACCAATCTTCTTGTAATGCAATAAATGTCAAACAATTTCATATACATTCCCCATTTCGATTTTGTCTCTTAAACTTATTTATGCTTCATCAGAACAGGGATATATTACGTTATGAATTTTCCTTCTAACTATTTCTCATAATTGAAAGAGGCACAAGATTAAGTGAGGAAAAATATGATATTTCTTAGTAGAATAAAATGGTGAATACCAATCTATTGCTATGGCAAGATCAAATTTGTTCCAGATGCATTCTCACACTTCATAATATTATAAAAATTTTAATTAAGGA
>NW_007730271.1:223147-224882 GCF_000696425.1 Galeopterus variegatus | reverse complement strand
GAAGTACAGCAATGCATTTAAAATACAAGAAAGTATTGTACTATACGAATTACTGATAAAAACCGAAGAAAATAGATGAAGACTCTTCTACTTTGACCTCACCATTTGACTTTTAATATGTAATAAACTCATATTAGTCTAAAATAATCAATATAAAGTTAGCCTTCTCTAGGAGAACCATTTCACTTGGCTTTGCAATCGCAAAGTAATAATTGATTGTAATAGAAAAATGTAAGGTATGTTGAAATATAAAGATGAAGAAAATAAGAAGCAGGCTCAATTCCAACAAATACTATCATCTATCATTCTGTGTATTCTTAAACATAGCTAAAATGTTACCATTCATAATTTTGCCTTCCTCTTTAAACAAGTTGGCTTTTTGTTAAAAATGTCATAAGTGTATATTCAATTTAATATTTAATTGAATTGTTTTGTGGCAATTTTTATATTTTTTTATTTTTTGCTATTTGGTTGATGGAAAACAATGCTTTCTTGTTTGCTTTGTATTTTTTCACTGTTACTTACAATTTTGAATTGTAGGTGAAGATCGCATCATTGGTTTATGGACCGAATATATTTCGTTTGTAAATGGGCTGTGTGTATCTTTTGTATATATTTCTTCCTGATATTAACTCAAAATTGTTACATATAAAGGATTTTTGCTTGTCAAGTTGTTGCATTAATTTATAGCCCATCTGTTATAGTGTTTATGTTTCTGACATATAGTTTTCCTCTCATTCAATGTTTTACAGCTAAATATAGCAATCCTTGTTTAAATTTTTATTTATTTTACATATTTATGTTTTGATATTCAAAAAACACAATATTATAAGAAGAAATGTGTCAATATTTGGAAAATCTATATGATACACTAAACAAATATTTTACAGTGTACAATGCTTGGTGTGATAGAATCATGCATATAAGATAAAGTAATGAATTAAAAATAAATTCTTTATGAAATGTTCATTGACATGCTCTCAGACTCCACATTTTAAGAACTTGTAAGAAACTATCACTTGCCAATTTTGGATATATGTTGAAGAAACATATCCACAATTGGTCTGAAAACACTATTAACATAGTTTTTCTTTTCCTAACTACCCAAGTGAGAATGAATTTCCTTTATCTACTTTAACCAAAATGGTATATAAGTAGATTGAAAAAAGAAGCAGATATGAGATTTAAGCTATTACCTATGAAGCCATGCATTAACCATATTTTCCAAAATGTAAAATACTGCAAATCTTCTCAATAATTGTCTTTGTTCAGATATATTGTTATTTTCATAAAAATATGGTATTCACGTTAAAATAGAATGTATTAATTATTTTTATAAATTAATAAGCCATATTCTAATTATTTTCAGTTTTAATTTCTAATACAGAAATACTAATATTTATAACTCATGTAAATACTAGTAAAAGATTTTGAAGATAATCAATAACTTGAAAGTGTAAAGTATTTCTGAGAACAAAATGAAACTCTGCCTCATGTGTACCTTTTAATGAGATTTTTGCTTTAGTTATTCTAAAGTTATCTTTATTTTACTTTCATTTTTGTTATGTTTCTATTGCTAGATTTGGAATGCCAATGAAAATTTGTCTTATTTCACATAATGGTGGCATTATTCATTTTTTCTGACTTTAATTGTGCCTATTGGGATGTCAAATATCAGATTAACTGCTGCTGAATGATGAAGATTTTTTTTTTTCTTTTTCCTTGTCTGAATTGT
>NW_007730271.1:213128-222476 GCF_000696425.1 Galeopterus variegatus | reverse complement strand
TAAAGAGTTGTAACACAGCAAGGTTGCTGGCTCAAAGACAGACAGGTTACTGATTGATATGACAGGGAAATTTCTGTAAGAAGAGAAAGTTAGCTAAGATCTAGCTGTTTCCGATGGATCACTTAATTGCCTAAAGGAATGTCATCTGACTTGCTTTTACTGAATGTTACCACCTTCTATTATTAAACTTGTTAAAACATTAAGCCCACCTATGTCTCTTCCTGTAACTTCCTGGGCTGGAAAATAAATACAGGAAGAGAGCCCCAATTTGTGGTTAATTTCCCAAATGGAAGGAATGCTTCTCTCTTGAGAGGTGCCGGAGATTAACCACTTTGGGGCTTCTCACTCGAATCCTTTGTGGCTCCATCACCCAGGGGAAAGGGGGTGACAAATCTGTGGGGCACAAAGCAACACTGAATAATATTAATTTTACCACTTTTTCTTTTTTTTTTTTTTTGGTGAGTATCCTATGATATGTCTAGGTGTAAATTTGTTTTTATTTATATTTCTTTGGGTTCACAGTACTTTTATAACATTTAATCTGGTCCCTTTTAAAAATTTTGGAAAATTTCCACCTAGGATACCTTCAAAAATATTATAAATATAGATATGGATATTGATATAGATATAGATGTATAGGTACAAGTTAGATAATGTATGTGTGTGATGTTTTTTATGTAAATGTAAATAGGCTTAGTATATAGTATATATGTGTATATTTGTCCCTTATCTGCCATTTCATCTTGAAATTTTTATTTTTCTGCCTTCAGTTTTTTCTTTTATTCTCACTTTTCTTGAATTAAAAAGTTGTTCAAGTTATTTTTTTCTTCAATATGTGGCTTGTTTATTATAAATAATTATAGTACATTATCAGCCACTATTTCTTAATATGTAGTTTTTGCCCCTATTTCCTACTCATTCTGAAATTCTGATTACATAAATGTAGTATTGATACAACTCATTTTATTTTTGTCACAACTTCCCTTTAATTTTGTCTATCTCTTTTTCTCAGATGTTTTACAGATGATTTCTTTCTACCAATTTTCCAAATTACAATTCACTTCTTTTGCCCTCTCTAATCCACTTTTAAATTCATTATGTAAGTTTTGTCAATTATTTCATTTCTCAGTTTGTGATATCTACTTGATTATTTGTTAAATCTCTCGTAATTTTTACATAGGTATGTTCCTTAAGTCATTTTCTAGTTTATCATTTATTTGAATAAAAGTATCAAAGTAAGCTTTTGTTTACATCAGTGTCTGATCTTTATCTTGATATGTTTATATTATCCATTTTATCAGTTACTTCTTGCTCATAGCACATTATTTCTATCTGTATTTGATCATTTTGTTTTACTTCAAAATTGTGATTTGATCACTCTCTTTTGAAGATTATTTGAGGAAATAATTTGTTGCCCAACATTAAAGTGCATTTCCTCAGTTTATTCTAGTATTCTTCTGTCTGGCACTTTGGTTTACTAACAATTCCAGGCCTCTTCAAACTGTATTTGTAACCTATGATTTTAGATTGTTTAACCACACAGCTAAGTGATGTAGATTTCAGGTGGAATGTTGCTTAATAAATAGGCATAACTTTTTTTACATTGTGTACCTTAGTTGTAGCTTTTTTGAATGGTAACGTTTTTGAAACTGATATAAGTCTCCACATTGCGAGGATTAAGGGCATTATTCATTTCTTTAAGGGTTTTAACAATATTAATCATATTGTATATTGAAAATCTTACTAACTAAACTTTAAAATAAACTCTAAATCTACTAATTTCTATGATTTTTTTGTTTGTTTAAAATCTTTTAAATTATAAGATGTATTGGGACAGAATTTACATAAAATCCTAGTACAAAGTTATATTTCTTAAGGAAAAAATAAAAGTGTATGCTTTTTGTTGCAGATATTTAGATGCTTTCAATTTGGGGCTATCATAAATAATGCCTTATATATATTTGAACATATAAACAATAATTTTACATATTTCTATTGAACATATACATAGGGCTTGTGTTTATTCTTTTCATTGACAATGTGTATGTTCAATTTTAATAGAGAATGCCAGTTTTACCAATAGTTTGAACCAATGTACATTTGATATTTTTTATGAAATACATACTTAATTATTTTGTCCATCTTTCAATTAGTTTTTCTGTCTTTATTTTAGTTATTATAATTTCATGTGGAAATTCTATAGCCACATAGTACATGCATACATACATACATAGGTATATAGATACATAAATGGATGCACACACACACACACACATACACACATGAAATTAATCCTTCTTAGATATTTGTATTTCTGGTATAATATTCTATGTAGTCTGTTGGCTTCCTTTTCACTTTCTGTTAATGACTATTGAGCAATAAAGTTCTTCATGATAATACCATCAAATTCATCATTTTCCATTTTCTAGATAGTAAATTTTAAAATATTATTTAGGAAATCGTACTTGGTTTAGTGTCATGAGAATGTTCTCTTATGTGACCTTGGGATTATAACACTGCATCCTAAGCAACTGTGTTAACCAGCTAGCTAATTCATTTATGAAAATATCAATATCAGATGCACCTATTTGGCTCTTTAATTCCAATTTTTCCAATATTATTACTACACAGAGTAGAATTTTGTATACATATTTTATTTTAAAATAATCACAGTGTTATTGTAAATTTGCCAGAACATTTACAAAGTGCTTTCATTTTCCTGAAGTATTTGTGAGAAAGTTGTCAATCTGTTATTTGATTACACCTAAATATTTTAGAATGTATTTCTTATAAACATACCATTTTCTGCATATGAACAATATAATCAACAAAAAAGAGAATTTAATGTCAATTCATTTTTAACATCTAATCCTAAGACTCTATACATGATACAACAGTCGTCCCATTAAAGCCCTTTATAATAAAAAGATCCAGTGCAGGACCATATATTTTACTTAATTGTAATGTCTTTTTCTGTCCGGTCCACCGCCGACCGACTGAACAGCCCTTGCTTCCTATCAGTCTTTCCTTTGGTGTTCCTTCTGGTGGGCGAGCGAATTGCCCGGATTCCTCTTTCTCTCCAGTCCCCATTGGAAGGAGACGGGGGAAGAGAGCCATGAAGAGAGGTGAGCATAGCCGCTGGCCCCAACCAACCCGTTAAAGGACACTCAGATGCGGCAGGGGTTCTGTCGAGCAGTTCCGCTTATTATCACACAGGCACTTGCTTTTAAAGGCAAATAGGGAAGGGAGGTTTTTTACACCTTCCAATCAGCTTACAGGTTAGGAGAGCATGCATCCTGTCTCAATGCCTAGCTATTGCAATCATGCAGTGTTCACAAGCATGGAAGCGCGTATTTGGCCAATAAGGGCTAAGGCAAGGTTCCCGCAGACACTCCCACCCTACTTCCTCCCAGTGCCATCTTAGGCTGCCACGTTAATACGCCCTTGTGGGCCCATAATGGTGCCGCTTGTAATGTCACTTAAGGTGGCGTTAGTTTTTAAGGTCTGACATTTTTCATTTTCTTTAGTTTGGAATAACTCCTTGATATTGCTTTGACCTTCATATCCTCATCACTTTTAAAGAATGCAAGTTGTTTCATAGAAAGTCCTCTATTTTAGTTTGTCTGATGTTTCCTTGTGATTAGGTTCATGTTTTCCGTGATTAGTCAGAATACCATAGAAGTGGTGTGACTGCATAGCATCCTATCTGTTTGCACAAGATTTAAATTTTCCCATTAATGGTGACATTTATTTTGGTCACTTGATTAAGAGTGCGCCTATCAGAATTTTCCCTTCCAAAGTTATTCTTTTTCGCTTTATAATAATGTATTTTGTAGGATGGTAATTTGAAACCATGCAAATAACCCATTTCTTATTAAATTCTATATTTCCTTATTTATATCAATATGGACTCATCATTTTCTATTTAAATTGATGGGCAAAATTGGTCAATGTCATTATTTATTTTAATACTCAAATTGCCCCTGATTTGTTTAGTGTGTGTCACTTAAGGCTGACTTCTGTATCTTTTGTTACCCCCTTATTATTTTTTGAGTAATTCCTTGATTTCTGGTTTAAAATATAATTCATAATTATCTTGCATTTTTTTCTGCTCCAGACCTGAATCAACCATTTCTTCAGGGATCTCTGATGCTTTTCACTGGAAAATAATATTTAGAAATCATGATCTGGGTGGTTAATATATTCATAGAAATCATTTCTTGCAGGTCTTCTAGGAATATGCAACACTTAATGACAGGGATTCATTCTGAAAAATTAATCCTAAGGCAATTTCTTTATCGGGTAAGCATCATAGAGTGTACATACAGAAACCTAAATATTATAGCCTACTACACACCTGTAATCTGTCATTGATCAAAACATTGCTATGCAGCACAGGACTGTATATGCATATGAATACATATATATATTTACATATATACATATACATATGTACATATACATATGAGGTAAATACATTTTTCTTTCCATATAAAGGGCTGAGACATTAGATCATAAACCTTTTTTCAACAGGTTAGTGAGAAAGAGGTTTTACTAACCTATTTCAAAGTCACCATACAGTGGTCTGTGATTCTTTACACCATTGTCTTCTATTGTCATTCTTTGTGTGTGAGTTTGTGTATATTTTGATTTTAAGAAACAGATAAATTCTGAACAGTGTCCTTACTTTGGCTAATGCTATTAAGTTATCCTGTAACCTATTTTTCAAAAGCAAAGTTACACGTTGTTCTACTGATGCCAGTTAAATATATCAGTTTATTTTCCCCTTATCTCTCCCTATGTCTGGCAGTTTGAAAACATTTTTTCATAACACATGTAGTTTCTGCCAAGCAAACAGCGGCATAACATTTCTCATAAAGTTGTGTCTTTCAGGCAGTCATTGCTGCCATCACCACCAATTATAGCAGTATTTCTTGTAATAAAGGTTTTGTTTGCTTGGGTTTTTTATTATTGTTTTTGTTTTTTGACTAGAATCATCTATAAATACATCATAAATTTAATTTTATTTACAAATTTGGGAAATACTTTACAATAAATATGTAGATTTTGTTTGTTTGCTTGTTTGATGTCATATTGATTGTAAATTTAGATTCAGAAGTTTCTGTAAAATTTACATCTAACCATTGCAGTAGACTCAATATAGAAGAGACTTTTAAAATTCTCTATTTCTATTGTGTTTTAAATTTTTGTGTGGTAGACACAGATAAAGCATAAATTGTTGAAACAGCAGGAATAGATTATATTGTTCTTAAGCCAGTACCTCTGTCACAGGAACAAGGTCTGGGGCTTCCTATTCTGCCATCTTGCTGATGTCATTCTCAAGAAAATACATGTTAAAGACTAAATAAGACTGTTAATTGACTGAGTAAGTTATATAAAAAATGTTGCATTTCAATTACTTTAAAATTGAAACTGATAATCATATTTAATTATTGCATTTAGTTTTTAATTGACACTTATTAATTGTACATATTTATGGGGTACAGAGTTATATTTCAATACATGCATATAATGTGTGATGACCAAATCACGATAATTAGCATATTCGTCATTGCAAAAAAATGTATTTATTTGTGATGAGCACATTTGAACTCCTCTCCAAGTATCCAATTGAGAACATAAAATAAATTATTCTTAATTATAGATGTCGAGCACTGCTGTAGACCATTAAAACTTACTCATCCTATCTAGCTGTGATTTTGTATTCGTTACTCAACCTCTCACTATTTCCCCTTCCCCTTTCCAGCCTCTAATAACCATGACTCTACTCTTTACTTTTATAAGCTCATTTTTTTTTTAGCTGTCACATATGAGTGAGAACGTGTGGTATTCATCTTTCTGTCCCTGACTTATTTCACTTAACATAATGTCTTCCAGGTTCATCCATGTTGACACAATGAAAACATTTCATTCTTTTAGTGGCTAAGTAGTAGTATTCCACTGAGTCTACATGTGCCATATTTTCTTTATCCATTCATCAGCTGATAGACACCTGGGTTGATTCTGTATCTTGGCTATTATGAATAGTGCAGCAATAAACATGGGGGGTGCAGATATCTCTTTAGTTTTCTAATTTTCTTTCCTTTGGGTAAGTACCAAGCAGTGTGATTGGTAGATAATACGGAAGTTCTATTTTTAGTTTTTTAAGGAAACTTTATACTGTTTCCATAGTGGCTATATTAATTTACATTCCCACCAATAGTGTATGAGCTAGCATGTGTTATTTTTTGTCTTTTTGATAATTTCCATTCTACTAGAGTGGGATGATATCTCGTTGTGGTTTTGATTTGCATTTCCCTGGTAATTAGTAATGTTGAGCATTTTTTCACATACCTGTTGGCTATTCATATGTTCTCTTTTGAGAAACATCTACTCAGGTCATTTGTGCATTTTTTAATTGGATTATTTGGTTTTTTGTTGTTGTTTGATTGTTTAAGTTCCTTGTATATTCTGGATATGAATACCTTGTCAGACAAAAAGTGAGATACTAAGTAAATTTTAAACATCCAGCAATCATTAAACGTGATCAACCTAGAATAATAGTTTTTACTTTTCCACTCTCCCCTCTGAATATCAGAAATTCTTAAGCTTATGTGTTTATTACTGCAACTGGACCTTTAATGAATAAATTTTTCTGTCTCTATTTTTTTTTTCTGGTAAATCTAAATGAAACCATTTTTGTCTCCCTGGGTACAAGCATAATAATTGATATTCCAGGTCAGTTAGTTCTCCACGTAACCTTGGGTTGACCCAGTTTTTCCTCCTTTCTTGTTTGGAGTTCTCAAGAATCACCATAATGTATTCTGGGAATGCAACATCCTGAGATAAGGGAGAGGTAGTCAGAACAGCATGGGCTCTTTCCCAGCTTCAAGGCTCTAGTTCAGTGTGTCATGTGACCAGAGATGTATAACTCCAGAGTGGACTGCCTTTTTGTGTCTCTCAGCTGTGGTGCAAGTGGAGCATGCACAGTCAAGACTTCATCCACCCTAGGCAACTTTCCTGAGCTTTGGAGGATCAGCTCAAATAAATCCTAAGTTTCTCTTATCTCTTGCTGCCTATCTATATGTAACAGATCCATTTCATATAACTTGTTGTATATGAGTCAAAAAAAATGGTAACTAGTGGACAGGGAAGTGAACTTGCTTCACAAATATCATTAGATGTCATTCAGATTTAGAAATTTGCACTTTAGAACGACTGCTGGAAGCCACCTGGTCTCCTGGGCCAGGGTGGTGGGGAGCCAAGGGCTTCAGCCATACCTCCCTGACATTTGCATTCAGCTTAGCAATGACCAAGCCACTGCTGGAAGCCCCCCAGTCTCCTCTGCAGGAATGATGGGGGTGCCATGGGCCTCAATCATGCCACCCTCCTTCCTCCTTCCACCTCCTCTCTCCCGCTCCTACCCAACTGCTCCACAACAATTTAGAATGTAAAAATATATGGTGCCAGGACCAACCTCTTCTCCCTCATCCAGGCATGCTGCCACTGCCACTGGGCCCAACCAGGGTCCTGAGGCTTAGAGCTGGGGACTGAACCCTCCTCACACAATCAGGCAAGGAGCACGCAAAAATCATTACTTCCCTATAGGTGGCCCACAACAGCCACCACAATAGCCACAGCTGCCACAAAAGCAGCTAGATGCCACAAACACATGCAGGTGGCCTGCCAGCCACTTGAGTACATTGACACCAGCAGACACCAAATTAAAGAAGAGGATGTCTCTCTCCACAAAGTCCATTCCAGAGTGACAGAAGAAGCATCTGCTGTACGATAATAGTGGGGACCTCTAACACACCTCTCTCTGCACCGGACAGATCATCTCGGCAACAAATCAACAGAGTAATTACTCTTTCAGAAGGAGAGAAGAAATCTAGGGTTATCAGAGGTGGTGGGTGGAGGGAAAGGGGATGGAAAGAAATTGGGTAAGGGGCATAAAGGATAAGTACAATTTGTAATAATGTACATGCTAATAATATTGATTTAATCAACATATGTCAACATTGAACCCCCAAAATATGTATAATCAATTATGATTCAATACAAATAAAAAGATTAAAAAAAAGAAATTTCCACTTTATTCACGCCTATATATTTTTTTAATTTTGAAAATAATATCAGTAAGAACTGAATGTATGAAATTATAAGAAGGTTAACTAGTTAGTTAAATTAAATATTTACAAGTAATTGCAAGTAATTATAAAGAAAAAAATTAATTGCCATTCTTTTCATTTTGGGATTTAATTAGTAAGTCTTTTTCAGCAAAAGGGTAGGATTATATCCAATCTCTTCTGTATTTTTTGGCTTTGGTAAATCATTTAGATTTGATCATACTAGATAGATTTATGATATCTATTGTAAATGGTATAAAATGCGCCTGCAGTACAAACAATGCCTTTTGTATGGTTTTTATATTAATCTTTCTGTATTATTCATCATATTTACTGCCCTGTTTGGCACACATTTATTATTTATTTTTACACACCATTGCATATATCATTTCTTGTTTTATTCTCTCAGAGAGTTCACACATATTTTTTTATTTATGTTGTTTGCATCAAAAGTCATGTTGCAATACTTTGCTCAGATATCTTTCTTTTTCTGCTATTTTATAGATTTATATTTATGTAAAGAAAAGTGCTATCTGCATCTAGGAAAATCATCCATTTTAAGTAGAACAAACACTTCTGGAGGGTTCCATCAGCCGTTTTTATACTGCCTGCTGGTTTTTCACTTTTAGATATTTCTATTACAGGAAAAAGTCAGCATATTTAAATATCATGTAGAAAGTTTAGGAAAAAATAAATAACATTCAAAGATTGTAATAATTGGTAATATGATGAAAAGAAAGATAAATCAGCAATACTTTGAGTTATCATAAAAAAATCTCCTCTAGCTGACTGTGTTACAGCTCACCTCAGCCACTCACTCTTTCACATGAGGCAGTCTTTACCAATAAATGTCCACCTCAAATATTGTCCCTTTCTTGGGCCACCTTCATATTTTCTAGGGTCATTTTGAATTACTTTTCCAGAATTACTCCCTCCATCTGGACCTCCAACTTATTAACTAACTATTACTACTCTATCCATCAGACTCCACTTATCATCATGTTTCTCAGTAGTCAGCTCAGATATGGCCCATCCGTTTAGTCATTCCTCTGCATGTTCTCTCAAGCCTTCTGCTTCTTTTTTTTTTTTTTTTTTAATTTTTATTTTGTCAATATACAATGTATATGATTATTATGGCCCTTCACCGACACCTCCCGCCCTCCTCCCTCTCTCCCCTCCCCCCCAAGAATGTCCTTTCCGTTTGCTTGTTGTAACAACT
>NW_007730271.1:208938-212128 GCF_000696425.1 Galeopterus variegatus | reverse complement strand
CCTCCTCCCTCTCTCCCCTCCCCCCCAAGAATGTCCTTTCCGTTTGCTTGTTGTAACAACTTCAAAAAAGAGTATAGTAGTTATATCTTCTTCCCCAAGATTGAAGCAGAAGCAAAGCTTCCAAACACATTCTATGAAGCAAACATCATCCTGATACCAAAACCAGATAAAGATATAACCAAGAAAGAAAACTACAGGCTGATATCCTTGATGAATATAGATGCAAAAATTCTCAATAAAATATTAGCAAACAGAATACAACAGCACATATGTAAGATCATTCACCATGATCAAGTGGGATTCATCCCAGGGAAGCAAGGTTGGTTCAACATATGCAAATCAATAAATGTGATCCACCATATTAATAAAATCAAACACAAGGACCATATGATCATCTCTATTGATGCCGAAAAAGCATTTGATAAAATCCAACACTCATTCATGATAAAGACCCTTTATAAATTAGGTATAGATGGAAAGTATCTCAACATAATCAAAGCCATATATAATAAACCCACTGCCAATATCATCCTGAATGGGGAAAAACTGAAAGCTTTTCCTTTAAGAACAGGAAGCAGACAAGGATGCCCACTCTCACCACTCCTATTCAACATAGTTTTGGAAGTATTAGCCAGAGCAATCAGAAACGAGAAGGAAATAAAGGGCATCCTGATTGGAAAGGATGAAGTCAAACTGTCCCTGTTTGCAGATGACATGATCCTATATATCGAACAGCCCAAATCATCTACAAAAAAATTCTTAGAGGTGATAAAAGAGTTCAGCACAGTAGCAGGATATAAAATCAACACACAAAAATCAGTAGTATTTCTATTCACCAATAGTGAAGAAGCAGAAAGAGAAATCAAGAAAGCCTGCCCATTCACAATAGCCACCAAAAAAATAAAATACTTAGGAATTGAACTAACTAAGGATGTGAAAAATCTCTATAACGAGAACTATAAACCACTCCTGAGAGAAATTAGAGAGGATACAAGAAGATGGAAAGACATCCCATGCTCCTGGATTGGAAGAATCAATATAGTGAAAATGACTATACTACCCAAAGTTATCTACAAATTTAATGCAATCCCCATTAAAATTCCTATGACATTTTTCTCTGACATGGAAAGAACTATACAATCATTTATCTGGAATAACAAAAGACCACGAATAGCCAAAGCAATGCTGAGCAAAAAAAATAAAGCTGGAGGTATTACTCTACCTGACTTTAAACTATACTACAAAGCCACAATAACCAAAACAGCATGGTACTGGTATAAAAACAGAGACACTGATCAATGGAATAGAATAGAGCACCCAGAAATCAACCCACGTACTTACTGCCATTTGATCTTCGACAAAGGCATCAAGTCTATTCACTGGGGTCAGGACTCCCTCTTCAGCAAAGGGTGCTGGGATAACTGGATATCCATTTGCAGGAGATTGAAACTAGATCCATACCTCTCACCATGTACTAAAATCAACTCAAAATGGATTAAGGATTTAAATATACACCCCGAAACAATAAAACTTATTAAAGAAAGCCTTCTGCTTCTTGCTCCTTCTGTAATACTCATTTAGTGAAACCTCAATCATGATTAAATCTAAAGGCCTTCATCTTTTATGCCCTCATATTTGTAACATGGCATGCCATGAGCAATGAACACAATCTTTGTGACTGATAACACATTGAGTTGATGGTCACAATATGTGAACTGCCCTGCTATCCTATCACATTTCCTTACTAAATGTATTTCCACACTCTGTAGATGACTGTTGAGTTAGTTCAGCTTCAGCATGAAACATACACTGAGACATGATTAGACATACAAGAGATTTATCTGAGAAAACACCTATGAGGAAAAATGGGTGGGAACTAGTGGAGGCAGGAGAGTCATCAGATTCAGTGTAGGTCTAACCCCTGTAAAGGAGAAGAGGGGTAGGAAGAGGAAGATCGGGTAGGAAAAATTACAGGTGCAATACAGTTTTGTTAAGAAATTCTTAAACCAAAACCACCCATCAGAGAAATAGCCCATCTTGCAAGAATAGGCCTACTTTAGTAAACTTGACACATTGGCTAGAAGCAGCTGGAGAATGGTAGGTAGGCAACCAAATAAACAAGTGGATCATATGAGGCCAGATGGTCAGAGGCTACTTATGGTCAGAGACCTTAGGGGCACAGTTTTATGGCCGTCACAACTTTTCTGCACATTCTCTCTCTTCTCTCAACTAAAAACCCTTACCTCCTCTTTAAACACAGCTAATGACTAAATCCTTTTATGGTAATGAGATAAGAAAGCATTCAGAAGAGAATGAATTCAGTCTCCTCTCACATAATCTAGCAGTCTATCTGCAATATATATAATGCATATATAATGTTTTCCTTCCCAATACCATGGATTAGTTGTTGCTACTCATGTCTAAGATCAGCCAGGCCACTTGTGCTTTGCATCGCATCCCCTCTGGCCCACTCTCTCCATCATTGTCTCTCAACAAGTTCATCAAGTTCATATCTATCTTCAAGTAAACATGTTAAGATTCCGATAATTTTGCAAAAATTAAAATAATAAAAAAAAGACTCTTGTTTCTTCCTCAAGTAGCCTGCCATTTCTCAGCTGGTTTTTTTTTAGATAATTTCCCCCAAAAGATTTCTATAGGTGTTTTTTTCCCTCTCTTATTTTATTTTGAAACAAATTTTATCAGTTCTTCTACACCACTCAGATTTTTTAGTTCACCAATGATCTCTCTTGTGACATATTCAGTAAGCACAGTTTAGCCTTCATTTCATTTGATTATCCTGCTTGATACACCTTCTCTTGGCTACAGTGACATCTTATTCTCTCTCTCTCTTTTCCTTGTCCATCTCCTTTCCTTGATTCTCCTCTTCATTGAGAACTTCTATTCTTCAGGGCCCTATGGCTCAATTCATACCTCTCTGTTGTATCTACACTCAATTTTCTACATGTCATCAAATCCCACCACTTTATGTAATGTATATATATATTTGCTAATAATTTCAAATTTATATTTTCTTTCAACTATGAGCTCCAAACTCATATTTAAGTTTTCATAATATATATAAAATATGTAACATGAGTGATTGTAACATATTTAATACATATAACAAATAATATTATTTATACTATATAGTATATGACACATATAATTATGATAGTACCTAATATAAGAT
>NW_007730271.1:202640-208320 GCF_000696425.1 Galeopterus variegatus | reverse complement strand
TACTCAGATATTAAAACGTATGAACTCCACCTATATAATTTTCTTCTCTCTGCAGCCTTTTTCACTCTGGGTAACCATTCATGATAAATTGAAAACTTTAGCACTTGGAGGTAAAGTCATCATATTCATTCCATACTTGTCATCTTCCTCAGAGATGGTAATTTTCATATAAATTAACCAGTCAACATGCTGTCCTTTCAGGGCCATGACTTTCTTATTTTCATCTTATCCAACTATGACCGCATCTTTGATCTTATCATTACACAGAATTTCTCTTCTGTCCTGTTTTTGCTGTATTTCCACCAGTCAACATGCTGTCCTTTCAGGGCCATGACTTTCTTATTTTCATCTTATCCAACTATGACTGCATCTTTGATCTTATCATTACACAGAATTTCTCTTCTGTCCTGTTTTTGCTGTATTTCCACTTACAAATGCAAATATCATTAATTTTAATTTAATTAAATAACAATATCTTGCTTTTTAGAAATGTACACTGATTTTAAAGTTTCTATATCTTTATAGAGTAAGTTCTGTATAATATTTAACTGTCTATGAGATACAATAACATTATTTTTGCTCACTATACAACAGGTTAAGAAAAGTAGGTACATAAAGCATAAGCATAAAATATCTTCTTATATCAGGATATATTTTGAATTAATAATGCTGTTTTCAGGAATAATAGTTTGGTATAATTTCTTGCTTCTGAAAAGCATGAAGTAATACTATAATTTGAGAACAGTATTCAATGCTATTTAAAGCAAAAATAAAAATTCTTTCATGGTAACAGGACACTCAAGTTTTGACAAAAGTGAAAATTATGAAGAAAAGGGAGAAAAATATTATGATTTCTTAAAAAAATTGTGTTCCTTTTTAGATGAGTATATCTACTAAAATTAAAAGATAAATTGAGATCTGGGAACAGTAAGTTTTATTTTCTTGGATATCATTCCATAAACATATGATATATCAATGGCAATGCTTTTTGATGAAATAGATAAATTTAGTCTTAAATATGCAGAAATATTTAAAATTTATCAAAATATAGGGTTATGTTTTCTACAATACAGAAATGCTGATTATTTTCTTTCAAATACAGAGTTCTAAAAATAATGATACAGGACACATATAGCTTCCAGCCCCTGCTTAAGCATTCACACCTGAAAGCACCCCACCCCCATTTTGTGCTTCAGTCATAACAGCTTAAAACATAAGCTATTCCTAGCCTCAGTGCCTTTGCACTGCAGACTGTGTTGGAAATCTCTCCTCTAGACTCTTCTAACAGATCAGATTTCTTATATTCCTTAAATTTCATTTCAAATATCACCTTCTTTTGAACAGGTTTCACTGGCCATTTAAACTAAATTACCTTCTATTCATCTGATCATGATAGCATCTTTCCTGTAGTCATAACATGCTTGTGTGTCCGTATGTGTATATCTATGTAAATTTAACCAGTCCCCTTTGCTACAATGTGTTTCTATACTATGTAAAGTGTTTTATTCTTAGAAGAAACATATACACTGTTAGTTGCATAATAACATAAAAAGAATAAAATCTATACTCAATTCATCTTTTTTCCTTAAACCATAATTAGTATAATAAGAAAATATGGTACTAGCAACAGGCACTTGAATTCATTATTTTTCAGTGGCTTATAAGGATTTTGTGTACCCAGTAATTATAAAGTAAAATATGATTCAGCAGTAAGGGCCATAAGTGCTACTATTTGGTGACAGTATTTTGCTAATCAGAACGTGTAGTTTCAAGAAGACTCTACTCCCAACAACTTGGGTTTACAGTCACCTTTCCAAAGTATGAGTAGTAAGGTTAACATTGATGCATAGAGACACCCAAGCCACAAAAAGGTAGTAAAATGTGTATGACTAATTTTTCACGGCGAATTTGGAACATTATGTACTTTCCAGATGACTGGTCATTTACTTGGGTATTTAACAGTCACAACTCTTGCTTAACTACATAAGCAAAGTAGCAGTGCCCTCTAGCGGCCGCATGAATCCACTGGGGAAAATGGTAAGATACCCTGGCCGAAAAAGGGTCAATAGAATAATAGTTCCTTTTCACTCTAGGTAGAGACTATTACAATCTGATGGCATAAAAATGAAGTCATTTGGTGCTCTAATAGTCATTTCTTGTCAAATACAGATAGGGGCAGATCTTCTGTCATCAGGCCACACAAAAAGCAGCTTGTTTTGTACAAGCAGAGTACCCGGTCGGCCTCAGGCTTTCTCTGCGGCGGCAATCAGGTCCCCTCTTCTGCAGGGCTCACCTCTGACATTTCACCATTTCTGTACATTGTCAAGCATCTAAGAAGCAAACAGCATTATCAGTAAAGGTATCTGGATGGGTATCCAATTTCTAAAGCACATCAGTGACGATCAGGCAGACAGGTTGAATATCACCAAGCCAGACAACTTGTCAGTCTTGGAAAGCCATCAGTGAAAACAAGTCATAGGAGAATTTTGTGTCAGGCCATGACAGAGTAAATAATATCAGAAAGACCTTCCTTCAGTAAATAAGTATAAAAATGAGTCTGGAATATATAATAAAACTATTTTCAGCATTGGACAACGTTTAAGGAGAAGGAAAAATCCTCAGGTGATCTCCATATTCAACTAGGCTTTTTGCCTGTCANACAAGTCATAGGAGAATTTTGTGTCAGGCCATGACAGAGTAAATAATATCAGAAAGACCTTCCTTCAGTAAATAAGTATAAAAATGAGTCTGGAATATATAATAAAACTATTTTCAGCATTGGACAACGTTTAAGGAGAAGGAAAAATCCTCAGGTGATCTCCATATTCAACTAGGCTTTTTGCCTGTCAGGGAGCTGACAGAGGCCTGTTAGCAGAACGTAGTGGTCCGGCTAAGCTGAAGAAACAGAGGTCAGAATTCTGGGGTACTGAAGCAACTGGAAGGTTCAAGTCATGGCATCAGAAAAGAGGGAATTGAAATGTAACCCTGGTTACATAGGCACAGATGAGACCATGTGAAGCTTACTACTTACTATTGATTTAGTTGATAAACCTCAGTAACATCCCAGGCTAACATCTCAAACATCTTGCTGAGACAACTAGAATATCATTCTCTAGAGCTATCGTAACAGAGCTTACAACCATGCCCTGACCAGATCCACAAGAGAGGAACAACATGATGTCCCACCAAGCAAGAGGGACTTGAAAAACACCTCAAGCTTTCCACAGATCTGCCCATAAATTGCATAATATAAGTTTATACAAGTTCAAGTCTTCCAGCTCTCACAATTTAACTGCCTATGAAAATCAGCACTTTAAGAGGAAGACACCAGAATTAAAATCTCGACCATAGATTATCCACCATATCCAGTAAAAAATGGGAAATTACAAAACATGAAAAGGAACATGAAAAATGTCACTCATTAAATGAAAAATAAATTAGTCATTGTAAGGTAAATCAGATACAGCCCCTATGTTGTATTTAGCAGGAAAAGACTTTAAAAAACTTGTTTTAAGTATGTTTAAAGCTGAAAATAAAACAAAATCTTAATGAGTAAAGAGAATAGAAATCTCAGCAAGAAGTAAAAACAATAAAATATGCCAAAGTTGAACTGAAGCATTCAATAATTGAAATAAAAGATACACTGGATGGTCTTAATTGTAGATTGGAGGTGGTGGAAGAAATTGTTAATGAATGTGAGGACTGATCAATAGAAATTATTCAAAACAAAAAACTGTGAAAATAATATTGAGTAAAAATGATCAGAGCTACAGTCACCTATGGAAAAATATCAGAGTCTAATAATTGCACTATCCGAAGGAAAGTAGAAGAAAATTGGGGAAGAAAAATATTTTTAAAAAACGGCAAAAATTTCTCTAGTTTTTAGTAGAAAAACATCAGCTTATAGATTCAACAATCTCAGCAAACCCCATTAGAGATACAATATTTTTTAAAAAACTAGATGTTGACTTGTCAAGTGATTTTTCTATGAATTCATTTTCTATTAAAATAAAAGAGAAAAATAATGAAACAATTTTAATAGATGAAAAAAAATCACTCTGCAAAATTAACACCGATTTGTGAATAAAAACAAATAGACAAAATATTCTGACCAAGCTAGAACTAGAAAGAATTTCCTCAATATAATAGTAGTCTTCTAAAAAAAGTACACATAACTTCATATTTCAAAATGAACACAATGCTTTTTTCCTGAGATTAGATCGGTCTTGGGATACACTACCTACTATAATTCCTTATAATGCACAATCCACATCTGCATTTTCACAGCTCTGGGAAGCATTATAATTTGCAATGTATGCCTTACCAAAAATGTCACATACATATTTACTTGAAACAGATTTGTTGTTCATGTGAAACTGGAGTATTTTGGATAAATTCTCAACCTAGAGATTTCTCAGTTTTCTTAGAATAAGTGGAGACAATGTCTAAAACTAATAGGCATTACTTTTGGCATACTAAGTACATTTCCTATCATTTTTAGTATACATTATGCATCCCTTTATTTTCAGACATGTGTCCTCGATTATTCATAATGTTGCAAGTTAAATAATTTCCCTAAAGATAACGTTATATAGATGCCTGATACCAAATTGGGAAGGGTGGTAGTTACTCCTACTAGAATCAGATATCTGATACACACAATAAGCAAAGAAAGGTAAGCAGCAATCTTTACAGACCTCTATTTTAACCACCCTAAATTATGATTGAGTTTATCTATTATAATTTCCTATGTAATAGTGCTCCATCAATCTTTATGATAGACTGAGGCTGTTATTATGGTAAACATGGTAGGTATGTACCTCATTTATGAATCATAATTCATTACTGATTGCAAATGCATGAATCATATAATTTTAGGTTCAGATGATCAACTGTAAATCCCCTGAATTTGCAAAGAGCAAAGCATTAAAGTTTCTAGTGTAAAATTTGGAAGTGGTAGCAATCTAGGTCTAGCTGTAGCCACCACTCTTCCCACAGAATACTCAAACACTTATGAGAAGTTGATTACATAATTTCTGAAAGCATTGAGGGCTGAGATATAAAGGGAATTTCCTGGTAAAAAAATTTAAAAATGAGATAGTAAATGAAGCAGGAGAAATATTAAAAAGTTGCTTGAAAATTTACACATTCTGGAGAAGGTAGCCAAAGTCTTAACCTAGAAATGCCATGTACATGTGAGTGTGGACTCTCTTGTGAGGACTCTTGAGTTCTGCAGAGAAGAGCAGCAACATTTTGTCAGTTTCTTGAGTGCATTTTACCAGGCAGAATTCAACAGTTTAAATGACCAAAGAACAATTTGATTATATTGAGTGAACTATTTATTTAAAAAGGAAAAAAAAAGTAGCCCCACTCAATGTCAAGGATCCCGAGCAAACGCTTTATGGATTTTGCTGGATATTTGCTGCTGTTTGTTTATTGCTTTTTGTATTTTGGGAGGATGGCTGGCTGGTAAGGGGACCCGAATCCTTGACTTCAGTGCAATCAGCACCACACTCTAACCAAATGAGCTAACCAGCCAGCCTATTGTTTTTTTGTTTTGTTTTTAATAAATATTTTATTTTTATCTCAGAAATCTTAGAAAATTGTAAAAATTAAGGATTTTTTTCAAAGACATTTCCTTTTGAATATCTTACAGACCCTCCAATTAAACCTACCATCT
>NW_007730271.1:197605-202028 GCF_000696425.1 Galeopterus variegatus | reverse complement strand
GTGCAATCAGCACCACACTCTAACCAAATGAGCTAACCAGCCAGCCTATTGTTTTTTTGTTTTGTTTTTAATAAATATTTTATTTTTATCTCAGAAATCTTAGAAAATTGTAAAAATTAAGGATTTTTTTCAAAGACATTTCCTTTTGAATATCTTACAGACCCTCCAATTAAACCTACCATCTGTATTTAGTGTTGCACTTGATGCCAAATTTACTAAATCTTTCATACATACACACAGATACACACACGAGGGTACTTCAAGAAGTTCATGAAAAAATGGAATTAAAAGATAATGTGAATCTTTCCATGAACTTTCTGAAGATCTCGTGTGTACGTCTATGTGAATATGTACATGCACAAGTTTGGTGTGTCATTAGACCTCTGCATACAAGGACACCCTGATAATTTCATTTTTTAAAATAATTTTGCTTTCAGAAAACCCAACAGGCATCTTCACATTTAATAGCTTGTTCTACTGCTGATGACTGAGTAGCAGCTTGTCCTTAGTGCATAAATCCTTCGAGGCATTTTAGCAGCTAAAACCACTTAACAACTACTACTAAACTTTGATTTATTCACTGCCCAAATGATTTAGTTAAAACTTCATTCACTTCATTTGGCTAGTTCAATTCCTTTGGATAAAAATAAAAATAGATCTCTGATATTTCCTTTGAAAATTATAAATATGCAGCAAGGCCATACCTCTTGGAAGATTATGCTGTGGATAAAAGCTGAGCTGCTGGTGGACTATTTCCAAGATTTTTCAGTGACCAACACCACCATCACAGTTGGCCACCACCTTGATACACTAGGGCAGATGAGCAGTCCTATGGTCTTCACTATATATCTCAAAGGCAGTAGGAAAGAGAAATGAATAAATTCATTAGCGGTTTATTTGGAGTACTAACACACAAGCTAATTATTTGTTTGAATTAATAATTTATTTTCATTTACTAATTGTTCTCTATCATATATTTTTATAACATAAACTAAACCACTTACATGTTTGAAAATATTTCCATGGGCATTTTCTTGATTATAAGTGATATTTAATAACCATATCTCTTTTGTTAATCACTTTTTTCTGATAACAGGTATAGTATTTGGCATATAGAAAAAAGGCAATGTGAATTATTTGATTGAATTTTTAAAAATAAGCCTGTCCTTTAATGTCTATCTTTAATAAAATACAGTCATTCCTCAAAAAAGTACAACAAAAAATGNGGGGGGGGGGGCGGGAAGAAGACTTAACAACTACAACTCCTTGAAGTTGATACAAGCAAACAGAAAGGACATTGCTGGGTGGGAGGGAGGAGAGGGAGGAGGGAGGGGGGTTTCGGTAATGGGCCACAATCATCAACCTCATTGCATATCGACAAAATATAATTAAGAAAAAAATAAAAAATAAAAATAAATAAATAATAAATTTAAAAAAATAAAATAAAAGACAAAGATGGGCAAACATAAATTTGTCATATGACCCAGCAACCCACTGCTGCGTGCTGCCTTAGAGAAATGCACGAGTGCTTAGAGTGGCCCCATTCATGGTCGCTCAAAGCTGGAAACAACCCAGACATCCTTCAACAGGCGAACGGCTGTGTAAACTATGAAATGCCCAACAATGGAATACTACTCAGCGACAAAAAGGAACAAACTATTGATACATACACACATGGACATCACAGCATGGACGAATCTCAAAACCTATGCTGTGTGAAAGAAGCCAGACCAAAGAACACACACGGCACGACTCTACTTGTCATAAGTTTTAGAAAAGGCAGAAAGCAGATCAGTAGTGGCTGGGGGCCAGGGGTAGGGAGGTTTGGCTGCAAAGGGACATGAGGGTATTTGGGGAGGTGACGAAAATGTTCTGTAGCTTGATTTTGGTGGTGGTTACCCAGTATTTATCAAAACTCATTGAACCATGCACCTCAAAAGGGAGAACTTTAGTCTATGTAAATTATACTTCAATAAAGCTGACTTTTTTTTTTCCTTTTTGTCTTTTTTCGTGACCGGTAACGGGATCGCAACACTCGGTGTCGCGCCCGTACTGCGACCAGCAACAGGATTGCAACCCTCGGTGTCGCGCCCACACCGCGCTCAACCAGTGAGTGGGCCGGTCTCCACATGGGATCCGAATCCTCGGCAGGAGCGCCACCGCGGTCCCAAGCGCCGCACTCTACCGAGTGCGCCACCGGGCCTGCCCAAAGCTGACTTTTTAAAAAGACAGGAATTGTTAGACTGGATCAAACCAAACCCAAACCCAATTATATGTTGTTTCCAAGAGCTACACCTAAGGTATAAAGACACAGAAATCTTGAAAGAAGACTAGAGAAAGATGTCAGGCCCCGGGCCCACTCTGCTGTCTGCTGGCACTTTCTTCCTGCCCCCCTGATGGCTGGCTTCTGTGACTTCTGCCCCACCATCCCATGGGGGGTCTGGCAAGACTCTGGGGAGCTGCTCTTGTCCAGTCGCCTGTGCCTAAGAGGGGCGGATCACAGGGAGTGGAGTGTGGCCCCCAAACAGGAAGGCTGTGAGGAGCACTTGATGTGGAAGGGCATATAGGTGGGCAAGACACAGCCATCGCTCTGTCCAGTGTCCCCTCCACCACATTGAGCATGTGGCAATGTAGGGATGGCTCACGTCTGTTCAAGGCCAATCCTTCCTGCTTCTCCTGGGACTTGTTTTGCCCGTGGTCCTCTCTTACTCCTGCTCTGGCTCCCACTGGCCCCTTCACCTCAGCAGAAAGAATTGGGAGCATGGTCGTCGCAGTCAAGCAGAAACGAGTTGAAATCCCAGTTCTGCCATTTACCTTCCAGGTGATCTTGGGAAAGTCACTTGACCCTTCTGAACCTCAGTTTTGTCATCTGTGAAATGGGGCCAATAAGAGTGCCTCCTTCATAGAGAGGGACTGAGGAGTAGGTGGGCACGGAATGCAGGGGGAATGCTCTGCACAGCGCCTCCTGGCTGCATGGCCGCCTCTCTCCCGAGGACCTCGGGCTCCTGACCTGGAGGGTGGGGATAAGAACAGAATCGTGTGGTCATGTACGGATGCAATGAGCAAATGGAGAGAATGAGACTTCCTAGCCACGCTCGCTGGACGCATTCGTCAAGCTCTTTGGGCTTCAGTATCCTCATCTGTAATATGGGGCTAATGCTTGGACAAAACTCTTCAGCTTGACGTGCAAAATACATGTGGTAATATTTGAAACATAACAGTGCCAGGTCCATGGCATGCCCATTAAATGTGATTTCATGGAATAATAGTAGTTAATATTTTTATAATAAATGGAGGTGCATACTAAATGGGTTCTATTCCCTTCTTACTTCACTCCTGTCAGTGTCAGTGATCAGCCCTAGATTAGGTAAAGGATTTGCAGAAGCTGAGGCTTGTGGAAAAGGCTGGAAACTTCAGGGGATGGGTGGAGGCACCAGCTGGAGAGGAGAGAGACCAGCGGCCAGCTTCTGCTCAGGCCTATCGGAGCTCTGATCAGCGCAGGCAGGGAGCCGACCACAGCTCAGTGCCTCATGGAAAATACCCCCCTCTCTGCCCAGTTCACGGGCCCCCTGGCCTTGTGACCCAGACAGGCTCAGTCTCCTGTGCTGTCTCCTGAAGATGACGAGCCCTGCCAGAACCCCCACTCTGGGTCCACTGGAACCAAATGATGGGAGCCTGGAGCCCCCTTGGCTCCCCTCTCCCTAGCCCTCCACCTTCACCCAGGCACCTAGTTTTGTCCAAACTCCTCCTAAACATCCCTAAAAACATCACGTCCAGACCTTCTCTGACGCAGGTGGGGCCACCCCAATGCTCCCCTTCGAGGAGGACGTTAGCTGGCACCAAGTGATCTGACGGGGGTGGGGAATCCAGGTCAGGATGCCAGGGCCGCTCCCGTGAGGAGGAGGGTCCGGCACCACTGGGGGGTCTCGGGAGGCTGAGCTGAGGGCCCCCGCAATGCTTCACCGGGCAACAGGCATGCCCATAAAAATACCGTGGCCACCAGGGCTGCAATCTGCCATCTGGGCCCTAGGCCTTCCTTGCCCTGCGGCTGCAGCCGGCTCGGCTCACTCCGGAATTCCTGGCCCCTCCGCCTCGCCTCGCCTCTCCCCGGAGGTCAGGGCCATGAGCCTAGGTGGGGGCGCTGGGGAGGAGCTCCGTGCATCCCGACGCTTCCCGTTCAGGGCTGTGGGGGAGAGTGGGGCAGCGGGAAAGGTCGGGGTGAGGCCAAACCAGAGGACAAAGAAATAAGACCCTGGGCCTGGCAAACCTGGCGGGAAGTCGGGGAAAGGTCTAGGAGCTGGAGGTGGCAGCTCGAGGGGTGCTCCCTCTGCGACCCTCTGGCTCCAGGGTTCTGCTCCCGTCCCGCCGCCCGCCGGAGCTCCGGGGTGCGCAGGAGCCCGCGCCCCGCTGCGCCTTCCCGGCA
>NW_007730271.1:175445-196949 GCF_000696425.1 Galeopterus variegatus | reverse complement strand
GGAGGCCGGGTGCCGGAGCCCGACAGGTGAGGGGTACCTGGGCGGCGTCCAAAATGCCGACCTGCGGAGGGACACGGGGTGGTGGTCGGACAGGGTCCATGTGGGCAGGTGGGGACCGAAGTTAGCACGTCCCTGTGGGTGCCTGCCTGTGCGAGAAAGGAAACGAGATCGGGGTGAGTGCTCCCCCATCGACGCCGCGGGGTGTGATCCTGGGCGTGGCTGCCCCTCGTCCCGAGTCGAGGGCCCCGTTGGCTGAAAACCCTGCCGCCAGGGCTGGGGTGGGGCAAGGGGCGGGAGATTGGGCTAAGCTGCCCCTGCCCTGGGGGGAGGGGACGGACCAGGTCTGGGCGCTGCCTGCCCCTCCGCCCAAAGTGGGGGGTGGGGGGTGCTTTGTTCTCTCCTTTTTCATTCCAAATTCCAGCCTGGGCGCCGCGGGGCTCCCCTAAAGCCTGCCGCAGAACCGGGGTCCCTCCCTGGAGGCCCAGGGCGGGTCTGGAGCCTGTTTCCACAGGCTCCGTGGCCAATAAAGGGTTCACTGGGTGAGGTGGGTTTGGGCAGCCCTGATGAGCCTGTCTCCTGTGCACACGGGAGGGCCTAGAATGTGGGTCCATCAGGTAGGGGTGAGGGAGGGAGGGAGGGCCTCATCGGCTCAAGGCCAGCGACTTCTGGAAAGCAAAATGCTTGGGCCTCTGTCCCTGCCCACTGCGGGGCTTTTGCACACGGCCACGTCTTCCTGTCTCTGTTCCATTATGGGAGGGTCTGCAATTACTGATCCCTTTTCCTAGACAGCTTTTGGGGGTCTTTTGGTTGGCGAGGATGTCAAAGAATACCTAGTACAACCCGGTGCCCCGACAGGGTCTCTGGAAACTCCCCCATAACTGCCAGTCTCAGGGAGGAAAGCCCACAGCCATCTGCCCGTCCCAAGGAGTGGGTGCCTGGCACCCCCCTGCAGGTAGATGCCCTACTTTTGGTTAACGCCACCCGGAGAGCAGGGGCTTCTCTGCTGACTCATGTGGCCCTGATGGGTAATAAGCCCAGTCAGCCTTTCTTCCCATGGGAACTACTGCCCAGCCCCATCTTTCATGTCCCTTGTGGGGTGGCTGGAGCCGGGGCCTGCTCACGGTCTCTCGCTTCTGATCTGCTCTTTGCTGCAGGTGGTGGGACTTGGCCTGGCCTCTCACCTGGCACAGCATGCATGCAGCACCCACACATGCACACCCTCAGGCTCCTGAGCCTTCAGAGACTCTCCTTCTGGGACTCTCAACTGATTATGGCCACATGGAGAGTTCGTGGCAGGGTTGGAACTGTGACTGGGACCTCTCCACCTTCAGGCCATTTGTTGCCAGTCTCTCCCTCTCTCCATATTTATTTATGTTGTGCGTGTGCAATCCCAAAAGTCATCTTATTATAGTACAATTGAAATGTACAGAAAAGAACAAAAGAGAGGAAGACTCGCTGGTGGTCTGATCAACAGGAGGCACGCCCCAGCCTCCCTGGTTTGCTCAACCCACTCCTGAGAGGCTCCTCCCCAATGCACAGCCCCAGCCCATGCATAGCATCACAAGGGCACACAGCACCCAGGTCCCCTGCTCTGTGGCCAGGCATGGGGGCTGCTCTTGCGGCTAACTCCTTTGCCCAGGAACTCACTAGCCCACTGGCGGGCACACATTTGCTGGGCAGCTGCTCGCTGCTAAGTGACTGCTTGAACCAGCTCTGGGCTGCCCATGGAAGAGCCAGTAACCAACTGGACCAACACTCCCGTCCGCTTGGGGTGCGGACTCACTTTTTCTTTATGATTACCTGCAGGGGAAAGGGAGGCAGAGAGTGAGGAAGGGTCTTTTTCGAGGGCTCCTCCAGTGAGCAGTGGTGCTTGGGCTGTGCCCCAGATGGGCTTCCGCCAGGTCTGCTCTCTTTCCACTGCTGGCCCAAGGGGCAAGTGGCTTCTGTGGCACGTGCTTGGCCAAGATTGGCTGGTGGAGGGTCGAGGAGGCAGCCCCATGTGCCATATTGGCTATTACCTACCCAGCCAGTGACTTGGGACAGTCAGTCCCTTCCCTGCTTTGAGGTTCAGCTTTTTCTGCTGTCCCATGAGAGGCAGACCTGTTGATGTCCGTGGTCTCTTTGAAGGCAAACAGTCTCTGGTACCACTTGAAATGGCTGCAACTGAGTGACCGTCTGGGCAGTGACGGACATGTGGCCTTGCACAGCAGCCCAGACCGGCCACTGCAGTCACAGCCTGCAGCACAGGGCCAGGCTCCAGGAGGGCATGTTCTGGGGGAGAGAGTGCAGTAGAGGCGGGGTCCTGTGCAGAGGTCTGCCAGGTCGTATAACTTCGTATAATGTATGCTATACGAAGTTATGCGGCTCCTCCAGTGAGCAGTGGTGCTTGGGCTGTGCCCCAGATGGGCTTCCGCCAGGTCTGCTCTCTTTCCACTGCTGGCCCAAGGGGCAAGTGGCTTCTGTGGCACGTGCTTGGCCAAGATTGGCTGGTGGAGGGTCGAGGAGGCAGCCCCATGTGCCATATTGGCTATTACCTACCCAGCCAGTGACTTGGGACAGTCAGTCCCTTCCCTGCTTTGAGGTTCAGCTTTTTCTGCTGTCCCATGAGAGGCAGACCTGTTGATGTCCGTGGTCTCTTTGAAGGCAAACAGTCTCTGGTACCACTTGAAATGGCTGCAACTGAGTGACCGTCTGGGCAGTGACGGACATGTGGCCTTGCACAGCAGCCCAGACCGGCCACTGCAGTCACAGCCTGCAGCACAGGGCCAGGCTCCAGGAGGGCATGTTCTGGGGGAGAGAGTGCAGTAGAGGCGGGGTCCTGTGCAGAGGTCTGCCAGGATGGGGCTCCCTCTGTGGGCGTGCGTGGGGCCTTGGACCTGTGGTTTAGACCTGGGGGGGCGGGGACACAGGCGGTCTGAAGGCCTCTAGGGTCCTGAGCGGGCTGCTGCCTTTGCCCTGCCCCTGCTCCCATGATTGGGAAGGCTGGGGTTAGGTCCCCAAATGGGGCCCCTGTCCCCTGCAATCTTTCTGTGTCCCCCTTGCTGTGATGTGGCCCATCCTAGACATCCCCCTTCTGCCTCCCCTAGCCCACTTGCTCTCTCCTTGTCAGCCTCCCACGACGTGGGGGTGAGGGGCGCAGCACTCCCTGCCCCGCCCCTTCCCGGGCTCTGCCAGGTCTCTGCTTCCCCTTTTGTCTGTCTTCCATCTCTCTGTTCCTCTTCCCGACCCTCAGAGCCTCTCCGACCCTCAGAGCCTCTCCTCTCAGGGGGCCAGCTGCCCATGCCTTGCCCCTGATGGCCCCGAGTGTAAGCCTCAGCTCTCTGCTGCCCTGTCCCGCAGCCATTCTGCACACTTCAGCTGGGCTCTAGGCCTTTGGGTTGGGCCTGGACCCCCGTGGGGGCTGTGTCTGACCTGGAGGGTGGATAGGGGGTGCCTGGTGGCCACCAGCCAAACAAGGACTGGGGGAGGTAACAAGCCCAGCCTGCCTTCTCCCCAGATATCAACAGGGTCTTTGTGGCTTCCTAAAGGCTGTGGTTGGAGAGAGAGGGAGGAGCCGGGGCAGGGTGGAGAGTTCCTTTGCAGGAGGAGGGTCTGGACTGCTGGTCTTTCTAGAAGCTTTTCTTTGTCCAGTGCCCCCCACCCAAGGCATCAGGAGCTTGCCTCAGCCCTTCTGTGTTCTCCCTAGGTCGGAAAGCTGGAGAGGGATGCTAGCCACTGTCCCCTGCTTGGCAGCTCACGCCAGTCTCTGGCCCCTGAACTCAGCAGGGGAAGCTCTGAAGTCCAGGCATTGGGTGGGGCAGGAGGTGGCAGCATTCTGGGCTTCATGCACCTAGCCAGAGGGGACTTCTGAGCCTGTCCATTTCAATGTCAGTCGGAGGATAGAGCTTGAAGGAAGTGGATGAGTCCCCAGGAGCCCCTCCGTCCCCAGCATCCAGTGCCAGGCAGATGTAGGGAGAGGGCAGCCCCAGTCCAGAGGTTTGCATGGGAGAGTTGGGTTGCTGGAAAGGCTTTGGGCGCGTGTGCGTGCGTGTGTGTGTGTGTAGCTTCCACTATGTATTCCTATTTGCCTGTGTGGGGCTCGTATATCTGGTTCATGCATTCATGTGTGTGTGTGGTCATGAGAGAGAGCACACATGCAGACATCCTCATGTGCCCACATGGGTCCCCTCCGATGCCCAACAGGGCCTATGCTGGGAAAGGGTGGGGCTGAGGGTGGTGGCTGCAGTGGCTGGCATGTAGTGCTGCATGATACGGGGACAGGCTTGCGGCCCCCTCCCCTGGCTGTCTGCGTTCATGCCTTAGGAATGCTGAGGCCCTGGGGAGGACAGAGGCTCCATTGTCCACCCCCAGGCTTCCTGTGTCCCCCTCCTGCCCTCTAACCCTTTGGGAATGGGGAGCCCCGAGGGGGCCGGTGGGGCCTGGCAATGTCTGAGACATTTCCAGGCACTGCCCCCCCCCAACACACTTGGGCCAGGTGTCCCAGGACCAGCCAATCTGAGCAGCAAACCCCAAGGTGTGGGCCAGGGCCCCTCCTTGCTCCAGGCTGGGCCCCTCTGTGCTTGGCACCCTCACCTGCTCCATGCTGCCTGCCTGTTCTGCAGCCCATAGCCCCAGGAGCAGGATGCACGAAGCCCCCTCTGGCCTGGCCCCTGACGCCCCCTCCAGTACTGGGGTCATCCTAGCTCGCTGGGGGGCCCACGGGCTTGGGGGGGGCCTGTTCCCCGCCGCTGCCTCATTTGTCTGAGTACTGGGCTGGAGGCGTGGAGTAAAGTCCCACGGAGCCTCAGGCTGAGGGGACCGCAGCTGAGGGGCAGGAGAGATTGCTTGGCGTCAGGTTCCTGCTCTTTGCTGAGACGTAATGTTGGGCACATCCTGCTTCCTCATGGCCTCCATCCCAAGGTCTTACTCCCCACCCCCCACATTTGCCTGCCATCTGCCTAGCAAATAGGTCCCTCCCGAGGGGGCCTGATGGCTTGGAGGCCATCCTCGCCCAGGCCCCTGACCCCCTGGGAGCCCAAGCAGGCACACGCGTCAGGGTGCCAAGGTCCTCCGCTCCCGCTGCGCGCCACCCCTGGGGAGCGCCAGCGCTAAGCCTTGCACGGAGCTCTCAGGTTCTCTGAGCTTCAGTTTCCTCATCTGTAAAATGGGGACAACGGTAGCACCTCGTTCACGGGGTAATTCTGAGGATTAAATGAGTCTGTGTGCAGAAAAGCGCTTAGAAAAGCCCTCGGTATGTGGTAAGAGCGTCTGAGATCACCGGGTGGGGAGCGGCCAGCCAGTGGTGACAGTCCTCCCTTCCTTCTCCAGTCGCCCACAAAGGGTTAAGCTCAGTCCACCCCCTCCCCATCTTCTAAGCAGAATGGTCCATTACAGGTGAGCTGTAGTTGCCTTGGAGACCAAAGCATCAGACAGGATGAGTGGGCTGAGGGCGCAGCCTTGGGAGCCCCCCTTTGGAAGGGGTGAAGCAGGGAGCACAGGGGACCACGCAGTAGCCCTTTAAGACTTCTGGGGCCCCAAGGTACCTGTGGGGCTCCTTGGAGCAGCCTCCTTTATGTCCTATCTAAATAACCCAATAGGCTACAGCAAGCCTTTCCTCTTGGCTTCCCCCACCTCTGCTAGGGAGGGAGTTGGGCTCCGTCACCATAGCAACCCGCCAGCCACAGCCTGGGGGCGAGGGTGAGAGAGAGCCTTAAAGGGACATAGTGCATGGGGTGTGGGTGACACCCGCACCCTCATGTACACACTGACAGGCTCCAAGTCCCCTACACCCTCCCCAAGCCTACAGGTACATGGACCTGGCACCCACACTCTGACCCTCCCACGCACCCAGGCGCTGAGCCCCCAGCCCTGCCCCCACTCTGGCCTGCTAGTCCCCAGGCACTGCCATCCCTGTGTAGACACAGGGCAAGAGGGCCAGGAGGTTCTTTGCGCCTCCTCAGAAGGGCCCTCTTGTTGCCTGTCCTTTGAGAAGGACCTCAGGCAGGACCTGGGAGCTGGCGGGCATGGGTGCAGTGTGCACACAGGACTCCCTTGGGGGTTCCCAAGGTGTGTGTGTGTGTGTGTGTGTGTGTGTGTTTCCTTGCTCAGGAAGGGAAGCAGCCACCCCAGGTCTCAGCCAGGCTCCAGGACAAGCCGCTTCCAGACAGTGCTCTGCTCCCCAAGGGCCCTGGGTGGGGCTCGGGGGGCAGGGCTCCTCTGGGCCCTTGCCGAGCCCCTCCCTGTAGGCTGACTGGGTCTCCCTGGGTCTCTCCGGCCTTGTCCCTCTGGGTACCTGCCGCACCCTTTCTCCCCGCCTGTGCCCAGTGCGGGGTGGGGAGGGGGTGTCGGGGCTGGACTCACTCAGGAGCGGCCCCACCTTTGTCTCGCACACAGTCGTGCACACGCATGCACACGCGCGGACACACAACCGCTGTGGCGCCTGTGCGTGCGTGTCACCTACCCCAGCCAGGCGGCTGCTTACTCCGCGCCGCCGCAACAATGTGGGAAGGATCTCCTGGGATCCTCTGGGTACTTCTCCCTCCCCCAATCCTCTCCCTTGCAAGGCCCCCACCTGTTCCCTGGACTGCACGGGTTG
This sequence comes from Galeopterus variegatus, assembly GCF_000696425.1. NCBI lineage: Eukaryota > Metazoa > Chordata > Mammalia > Dermoptera > Cynocephalidae > Galeopterus > Galeopterus variegatus. Next base: position 190,375 of record NW_007730271.1, on the reverse strand, counting down.
GCCCGCAGTGGGTCATTTATCTTGTCTTACAACCGTCCCCTTGCTCCAGAGCCACAAGTGGGCAGGGATGTGCCACTCTGTCGCTGTAGGGCTTTGTCTGTCTCTCTGTCCTGAGCTCACAGCTTCTTCACTCTGTCCCTCCGCCCTGACCTCCAAGCCCAAGAAGCCCCCCTCCACTGACCCAGGCCCATGTTCCTTTCTTCCCCTCCCCTGGCACACCCCCTAGGGACAAGGACGCTGAGGAGGCGTCACTCTGCCTGCCCGCGCGCACGCACAAACCCACCCCTCACTCTTCTCGCTCTTTCTGCCGTTTCTCAGCAGCGCTTTCTGTTCCTGTCTTGCCCTTTGTACTCCTTTTTCCTCTTCTCTCCCTCTGCCTGCTGCTCGGGTCTCTGTTTCTGGATTTCTCCGTCTCACTAACAGTCTCCATCGTGGTTATCGAGGTCTTCCAATGTCTGTCTTTGTCTCCAGTTCCTGGCCCCACTTCTCAGCCTCTCCTGCTCCCTCCTGCCTCTTTCTCACTCTGTCTGTCACCTTGGCAGATCCGGCCTTGACTCCATCTGTGGAACACTCCCCCCTTCCACTGCTCCCTTGCCCTTGATGGTGCTGATGGGGGATAGGGGCCTGCTGAGCTGACAACCCTAGCCGCTTGCTCTGTAATTGCCTGAGGAACGGTGAGAGATCAGAGGCCCAGCAGCAGTGGGAGGGGAGGAGGGGGAGCCCCCTCCCAGCTGTCAGGGGCCTCTCAGCCTTCTGGTTCCTTCCTGCCCGTCTCTGAGTGCCCGGGGCAGTGGCGAGTTCAGTGGCAAATACCAGCAGACCAAAAAAGAGGTTGGATGTGAGGCTGTGGGGAGTTGGGATGGGGCCAGGATGGGGCAGAGAGTAGGGACCAGGGAGTGGGGAGTATTATGTTTCCCCTGCATGCACACCCCAGGTATACATGCCAAACACCGTCCAGGAACCTAGATTTGGAGGACAAATGGAAGAACCGGCATGACAGAAATCATTCCAGCAGAGTAGCCAAGCCTCCCCATGTGCCGGAGGGTCCTTCTTTGAGCTTCCTCTTGCTCCAGTTTCCTTCCCCTCCCCCCCAAGACCAGTGTTCAGAGCTCCCAAGGCTGCTGTTTGATCGTCTGCTCTCTGATCTGAGTCTCCTACTGCTTCCTACAGGCCTTGAAGTGGAGGCCAAGGCCGCCTGGGGCCCGCCCTGATCGCATTGGCTTTGTGGGAGGAGGTGGGGGTGGATCAGACCCACTGTTGCTCCTCCCATCTGGGCCTCAGCTCAGCTCTTCCAGGCTGAGAAATGGCCGTTCATTCTCCACTTCTTACCCTCCAAGTCATTCTCTTGGCCTCCAGGCCATCCACACTGACCCATCCTGGTGCTTCTCTATCCCCCTCTCCAGCTGACTGCTGCTGTCCATTCTCCCTGCCCAGTCCCCAGGCCATCTGCTGCATTCACCACTCTTCTCGAGTGACCCCCTGACACCAAACAGATTTGTGGCTCCTGGTTGCCTCCTGATAGAATCCAGATGCCTTCGCGTGGCACTCCAGGCCTCTCTATCCACCCTTTTAGTGTTCTGGATGAGGCTCAGTCACCCTTTTGATAAGGTCCTGGCTTGGCACAGGCAGGATGCCCAGTATGGGTTTGGTGAGGGCCTCCAGATTGGGGCTCCAGCCTCCAAGCTCTCAGTCACCCAGCAACACCCCCCTTGCCTCTCCTGGACTTTGACTGCTCACCTCTCTCTCATGTCCCTTTCTGTTTGGAATCAAGAGTCTGTTTCCTGTTGTGGTCATTGTCAGAGGAGCCCCTCGCCTGGACACTGAGTCTTTGGGGCCGCTTACATGCAGGTGGAATGTGGGCATGGCTGGCATTGCATGGGTTTGGGGTGGACACATCTAGCAGTTGAACCCTGAAGACTCAGAAAAAGACCCAGAAGCTGGGACTGTCAGAATCACTGTCTTGGGAAATATCCCATAGCTTTCCCTCATCCCTGCCCTGACCCTAGCCTGGAGCATTTGAAAGTAGGGAGGACACAGTGGCTTCTATTGCCCTCCAGGGGGCTGAGGGACAGCGGGGAGGTACTTCCTTCCTTCCCCATTCTTCCTTTTCCTGAACCTGTTCTGTGAAATGCAGCCATCTTGGGCCCATTTCCTCCCTTTACTATCCCACTTTCCAAGCTCCCCTCCCCCACCAGTCAGCTTTTTAGGCCTGAACAGCACCCAGGAATCAGTTGGCTCTGAAAGCCACAACAGTGAGGCTACGAGAATTCTTTTGTGCGGATGTTTGCGTGCATGCTTGTGTGTGCACACAGAGATAGCAGACTCGGGGATTCACTCCACACATACATACAGCAGACACACAAGAAGACACACACACACAGCTAACAGAACCGTGTATTGATTTCCCCAGACACAGACACCAACACACAGTCACTCGTGAGTGCACCACCTCTCAGAGAAGTCACATACACACGTGCTCATGCATGCACGCACAGCGCTACATAAATACCCATGTGCACATTTGGCTCACTCCCCACATGCAGATCCACATCCACACGCATGCCCACGGACACCTGCTCACAGGCACATTGAGACAGACATGTGGATGGCATGCACAGAGCTGCCTGTGTCATGCACAGGGGAGCTGACTGGGGCAACAAGTTGGTGCTGGAGAGGCAACTGGCGGGGAAGGCGCAGACAGAGAGTAGGAAGGAAATGAAAGGCAACCTGGAGGCCCAGCCAGGGCTGTCTCTTCCATGTTTCTCTCTCCAAAGTGGTGGAGAGGGTGAGGAGGGAGGGACGGGGAAGCCAGCCGGCTGGGGGCGGGGCTGGGGGCGGGGCCAGAAGCCTGGGCTCGCCCAAATGTTAGTCACTAACGTCCGTCCTTCTCTCCTCTCGCCTCTCCCCACCTTCCCTTTCCTCCTCTCGTATAACTTCGTATAATGTATGCTATACGAAGTTATTACGTGCTGTGATGTGGCCCATCCTAGACATCCCCCTTCTGCCTCCCCTAGCCCACTTGCTCTCTCCTTGTCAGCCTCCCACGACGTGGGGGTGAGGGGCGCAGCACTCCCTGCCCCGCCCCTTCCCGGGCTCTGCCAGGTCTCTGCTTCCCCTTTTGTCTGTCTTCCATCTCTCTGTTCCTCTTCCCGACCCTCAGAGCCTCTCCGACCCTCAGAGCCTCTCCTCTCAGGGGGCCAGCTGCCCATGCCTTGCCCCTGATGGCCCCGAGTGTAAGCCTCAGCTCTCTGCTGCCCTGTCCCGCAGCCATTCTGCACACTTCAGCTGGGCTCTAGGCCTTTGGGTTGGGCCTGGACCCCCGTGGGGGCTGTGTCTGACCTGGAGGGTGGATAGGGGGTGCCTGGTGGCCACCAGCCAAACAAGGACTGGGGGAGGTAACAAGCCCAGCCTGCCTTCTCCCCAGATATCAACAGGGTCTTTGTGGCTTCCTAAAGGCTGTGGTTGGAGAGAGAGGGAGGAGCCGGGGCAGGGTGGAGAGTTCCTTTGCAGGAGGAGGGTCTGGACTGCTGGTCTTTCTAGAAGCTTTTCTTTGTCCAGTGCCCCCCACCCAAGGCATCAGCTCTGCAGCCCCTGCCTGCTCATCCAGATCCCTGAGGAATGTGAGTAGCTGAAGGGAGCCTCGGCGCCTCCCTTCGTCGTTGTGCTGGGTCCCGTTTATCGTCTACCTCCGCATCTTCCTAGACCTGATCCTCGCCTCTCACGCCCTCCTTTCCTGGGCACGGGTAGGCAGAAGGTACTCAGTACGCTGGGTACCTCTGGAGGAAAGGGTAGAGGGCGCGGGGTGTGTCAGCACCACGGACAGGGACACGCGCGGGCGTCCCGGTGCTATTTTCAGCACCACGGACAGCGGGCCCGGCGCAGGGGCCGCCCTCTTGGGCCTCTTGTGTGCTCTCCCTTTGCCCGTCCCACCCCACTCCGACTCCTCTTTCACCCCCCCAAAGGGGTGTGGCTGGCAGAAGAATGGGGCACCCCCAGTCCTCAGCTAGCTTGTGCAAAGGCCTGGATTCAAGTCTTGCCCCGAGTACACTTGGGTAATCCTGAGCTGGTTCTTACCCATAGTGGGCCCTTGGAAGCCCTGTGTGAACTGAGACAGAAAGAGACAGCTTGGAAACACCAGGCCCCCACCCAGCAGCCTTCTGGATCCTTTTTGATGTGTAGTTATTTGGTGAGGTTGGGCGGTGGGGCTGCAGGAGCACATGTCTATGATTCCAATGTTTTGGGGGGAAGTCACAGGTAGGTGTGTGGGTGTTGAGGAGTGTGGCTGTAGGGTTGTGACATAACATGAGCATTTGTGTGTGCTTGTGAGTTGGGCAGACTGTATATTTGTGTCTGTGAATGTGTCTGATTGTGACTGACTAAGCATGGTTATTTGTGAATGTGATTTTGATTTCCTATATGGGTAAGTTTGTGAGTCACTAACTATTACTTATCGATCCAGTTGCTGAAGGTCTGGAGGTATGTGAGTGCAACATTTGATTATAGTGGTTGTGAGTATGTGTGAGTGGGGCTGAAACTGAGTACACGTTTGTACGTGGGGGGTGCTGTTACTGCGTGGTGTTTTCTCCTGACTGTAGGCAAGAATTGCCAATACGCTGCGCTAAGCGGCTGTCAGACTTTGTGAGTGGGCATTTCACAGGGTATCATGTGTGAGGGCATCTGTGTGTCTTTAGCTACGAGACTCCAATCCCTTCCCCACCTCACCTTGCCACCTTTGTCTCTAAGCCTGTACATGGAAGAGGCCAGTGTCACTGAGAGACAAGCTGGGGGCTAGGGTGGAGGAGACTGTGCCAGGAATGGGAGAGTGGCTGAGAGAGGTGGGCTCGGGAGGCACCTCGCATCAGGGGCAGTGAGGGTTTGTAGGAGGTAAAGAGGGGTTGACAGGACAGCTGTTGGGGATGCCGCCGTAGACATGCTCATAGAGGTCCATACAGTCACGCCCATGCACACTCGCCCGCCACAGGTTCAAATGGACACACGTGGGGGTGGACACAGATGAACCAGTCACCTTATTCAACCAGGTGCAGTGATATGAAAGGGGCAGAGACACTGAGGGGCCACACAAACAGAAACACACACAAGTGAGGTTTTTAGACACACAGGCCCAGAGGTGGATATACAATAGAACGTTGGGCACTGCAAGGCAGGCTTACACGAACAGGCCTGCAGATGTCCTCTGGCAAGTCATAACCACATGCAAACCTACTGGCGGATACTCACAGAGCCTGCTGCAGCACACCCCAGGGGGCCACGTCAGTGCCTGCACCCCCACTTTCGCACATTCATAGACATGCGCTCATCCTCCTCCTCTCCCCGCCTCCTCTCACTTGCTTTTCAGGGCCTGCGTCCTGGTTTGCAATGCCAGGGCCTTACCCTGTGCATCAGCCTGTCCTTCTACCAGGTGGGCTGGGCCTTCTTGACCAGTGTGTGTGTGTGGTGGGGGCAGTGAGAAATCAGAGAAAGATGGAGTGGGGAGAGAGAACTAGGCCCAAGACTACAGCAGCCCTGAGGCTGCCCCAGGCACTGACCAGCACTTGTTACAGACCCTGTAAGGTATAGTGGGCGGCTGCAGTGGCCGGAGGCCTCCTTGTTGGAACCCACCCTTCATCTCTCCCTCCCCAGCCACTCCGGCTCCTTTGTCTCTTTTCCTGCTTCCTCCACTGAGTTGATTTTCCACATCTTGTCTTCTCTGTCATTGTCTCTTGCTCTGCACTGGCCCCTTCCCAGCTCAAGGCCCACTGTTGTGTCCCCAGGGAGCCCCCTTTTCTCTACTGGGGGTCCTTACACTGAGGTCTTCTGCAGAGACAAAGCATTCAGAGGCAGCCCACTGTTCCCCTCCCGTCCCTCCCTCACTCCCTCCCTCCTGGCCTCCCTTCCACTGGGCCACCCTGGCCCGTGCTGGGCTGAGCCCTGGGGCTGGTGCAGTTTCTCTGGCCTCTGCCCCGGGGAGCTTGGTGGCTGCTGGGAGGAAGGAAGGAGGGTTGGTGCTGGCCCTGCGGGCTAGGGAAACTCAGCTGCAGCAGGGACTTTGGGAGGGTTTGAGGGGGAGGGGCAGCTGGGCTCTGAAGGCCGGGCCTAGTAATTGAAAACACTGAGCTGTGCTAATTGGATTAGGAGGGAAGTGGGCTGGAGCAGGGGAGGCGTCCCGGGCGGTCTGCCTCCCAACCTTCCGAGGCATCCTGGGCGCTGTGGGGGTTGGTTCTACAAGGCCCTTGGCCCTGCCGGGGGCCTGCAGGGAAGCTCCTTGTTAAAGGCATGGATTTCCCTCTGCCTGCACGCTGGAGCCCCGGCCTGGCTCCCCCTGAGCCTATAAGCCTGTGTCTCTCTCTGGGGATCCCCTCTCCCTGGGCAGTGCCCTGCCTGAGGATGAGTTATCCAGGCTCTGTCCTGTCTCCCTGGGCTTGACCTGCCACTGCTGCAGGCCCGCGTGTGCCCCTTGTTGCCAGCATTGCAGCCGTCTCTCCCCTTTCCCTGCCCTTCTCCCCATGCCATCGGCCCCAGGGGGCTGCCTTTCAGCATGGCTCTCCCTTCTCTCCCCCGCTGCCCGGATGCCTCAGATGAAGGATACCATGGTAAGTTGGGGGAGGGGTTGAGGGTTTGCCAGAAGGCCAAAGACAGAGGGAGCGGGCCCCTGGCCAAGTCCAGTTCAGTTTTCCCTGCATGCCGGGTACCGGGTGCTGCGTGCAGGCAGGGAGCTGGCTTTTCTGCCTCTTGGGTCCCTGTTCCAGCCATCTCAATCCTGTGGCTCTTCCTCTGTCACCTGTGGGGGGCTCTTTGCTCTGTCTCTGCTCTCACCTGGCTTTGCTCGGCACTCTCTGTCCCTCAGTCCTCCTCTCTGGTCCCCTCTCTCCCTGTCAGGGGTTTGTCCTTCTTGGTTTTGTGTGTCTGGCTGTTACCCTCTCTTCTTTCTGTCACACCCTTCATCTCTCTCTCAGGTGTCTTTCTTTGCAGCTTTTGCTGCTGTCTTGTCCCTATCTCCTGCTACCTGTGTCCCTTTCTTGCTCCCTCTTTTCACATCCTGCAAGCCCTCCCTCCCTCCCTCCCCCCTATGGCCATGGGGCCTCTAAGGGCTGCAGACCCTACTGCCCTCATGAAGGGACAGGGGTCCAGGCCATGGTGCGAGCCAAGCACCATCCTCACCACCACTCTCCCCATCCTGTCCCCAGTGATGGAGCCACCTGTCATCACAGAACAGTCTCCACGGCGCCTGGTTGTCTTTCCCACAGATGACATCAGCCTCAAGTGTGAGGCCAGTGGCAAACCTGAAGTGCAGTGAGTGACCTCTGCCCTCTAAACCCTTGTCGCTGCCTGCTGACCTCGGCCTCCAGCCCTTACATCTCCCTGTGCCACCTAATTCTGAGCCCAGAAGCCCCAGACCTCCCTCAGCACCCAGTCCTTGCCCTCTCCCGGTCCCTGCACCAGGGCCCCCTGGCTGCTTCCAGTCCCTGTCCCGGGATCAAGGCCTCTGAGCCCTTTTCTGCCCACAGGTTCCGCTGGACAAAGGATGGCGTCCACTTCAAACCCAAGGAGGAACTGGGTGTGACCGTGCAACAGGCGCCCTACTCCGGCTCCTTCACCATCACTGGCAACAACACCAATTTTGCCCAGAGGTTCCAGGGCATCTATCGCTGCTTTGCCAGCAATAAGCTGGGCACTGCCATGTCGCACGAGATCCAGCTCATGGCCGAGGGTGCGCGGTGCTGCGGGGACCCAGGAGGGCCTGGGGCACATGAGACACTCCCTCAGCTGGCGGCTTAGCATGCAAGGGGCCTGGGTGCCCTGCCAGCTCCCCCCCTGTGCTCCTGGTCACCACATCCCCTTCCCTCTCGGTCTTCCTCAGTGTCTGCCTCGCGGGAGCTGCAGCTGCGTGGGCTGGGGGCTGGCTGAATGGGCAGATGACTGGTTCAGGGCCTGCTTTGTCCCTCCCTCTGGCCAGCCCTGTCTGTCTGAGTTACTGCCCTGGCTTGGGCTTAGTGGCTTGTGTTTCTGTCCCTATTTGCTTCACCACTCTCGGGTCGCCTCTGTCCATGTGCCCCTTTCATCTGGCCCCTGCGCCCTCTGCCCTCCCGCTCTCCGTCTCCCCGCACCCCTCTCCCCCGACTCTGCTTCTCTGTCCTTCTCGGCTCTGTCTTCCCTGGGGCTTTCCCTCCCCGTTCCATCCTCCCTGAGCTTTCTGCCTCCTGAGCGCCCTCCCCTCCCTCCCCTCCCCGCCCCTCTGGTTACCTCGGGAACCGTTGCCGTGGTTTCTGTGTCAGGATGATGGAAGGGTCTGTGGCTCCCGCACCGTCCTCAGCTCCCCTCCCCCACTGCGGCACCTCCCCTCCCCCTACCCATTCTCCCCGCACAGTGGGGGGCTCTACCTTCCGGGGGAGCGCCAGACCTGGGCCCCTTGCCCATCCCCAGGATCGCCTCCCTCCTCCTTTCTCCTGTCCTGCACTTCCTCTGCCAGGAGGAGAATGTCAGCCTTGCTGTCCCTTCTAGGTGCCCCCAAGTGGCCAAAGGAGACGGTGAAACCAGTGGAAGTGGAGGAAGGGGAGTCGGTGGTCCTGCCTTGTCACCCTCCGCCCAGCGCAGAGCCGCTCCGGATCTACTGGATGAACAGCAGTGGGTGCCGCGAGGGGCTGCTGCCTAGGGCCGGGCTGCCGGCGGGGGTCTTCCCACACGGGGGTCCTGGCCTCTGCCTCCTTGCCCCCACAGAGATCCTGCACATCAAACAGGATGAGCGGGTGACAATGGGCCAGAACGGCAACCTCTACTTTGCCAATGTGCTCACCTCGGACAACCACTCGGACTACATCTGCCACGCCCACTTCCCGGGCACCCGAACCATTATTCAAAAGGAACCCATTGACCTCCGGGTCAAGGCCAGTGAGTCCTGAAGGCTCTGACAACCCCCCACTCCTCCTTCACCCTCAGGCATGGCCCTTCCCACTGTAGCTCCCAATCTTCCTCCAGGACAGCTTGGCTCCTGCCTTGACCCTGCCCCGACCCTTTTCCAGGCAGCAAGAGCAGAGATGGGGCATTCTCTTTAACAGAGGAGGAAACAGAGGCCCCAGGGGCTCACTGGGGTGTCCAGAGTCACCCAGCAGTGTGATTCCATGGGTGGAGGGAGAAGTGGGCCAGGCCACCCACCCCCTTTCTCCTGGCAGCCAACAGCATGATTGACAGGAAGCCACGCCTGCTCCTCCCCACCAACTCCAGCAGCCACCTGGTGGCCTTGCAGGGCCAGCCATTGGTCCTGGAGTGCATCGCCGAGGGCTTGTGAGTCTGGGCACCCAGGGCGAGGGAGGGTGAGGGTTAGGGCTGGGTGGCCCCAGCGGGGACTCGGGTCTCAGCTGGGGAGCTGGGGTGAGCAGGCTTGTCCTCTCTCTCTTCTTCTGTCTTCCCTTGGCCTCTCTGCACCATGGCCCCTGGGCAGCCCCACGCCCACCATCAAGTGGCTGCGCCCCAGTGGCCCCATGCCAGCTGACCGCATCACTTACCAGAACCACAACAGGACCCTGCAGCTGCAGAATGTGGGCGAGGAGGACGACGGCGAGTATCGCTGCTTGGCCGAGAACTCGCTGGGTAGTGCCCGGCACACCTACTATGTCACCGTGGAGGGTACGAAGCCTCTGCCAAGCATGCCTGCCCCCGGTTGCCCCAGGCTCCCCAGAATGATCTCCCGGGTTGGTGGCCTGTGACAGCCACTGGCACGGGGCAGGGCAGGGTCTGCGCTGAGGGCAAGAGCTAGCTGCGTGCTGCGGGCTCAGGGCGGCTCTCCCCTTCTTCGCAGCTGCCCCGTACTGGCTGCACAAGCCCCAGAGCCACTTGTACGGGCCAGGAGAGACCGCCCGCCTAGACTGCCAAGTCCAGGGCAGACCCCAACCAGAGGTCACCTGGAGAATCAACGGGATCCCTGTGGAGGGTGAGCAGGGCCGTGGGCAGGGGCAGGGAGTGTGGTGACCCTGGGCACTGTGAGGGAAGAGGAAGAGGAGGCTGAGGAGGGGCCTCAGCGCAGCTCACCTCTGGGGCCCCACCTGCTGCATGCACAGAGCTGGCCAAAGATCAGAAGTACCGGATCCAGCGTGGCGCCCTGATCCTGAGCAACGTGCAGCCCAGTGACACAATGGTGACCCAGTGCGAGGCCCGCAACCGGCACGGGCTCCTGCTGGCCAATGCCTACATCTATGTTGTCCGTGAGTGCCAGCCACATCGCCCTGCCCCCTGCCCCCTCTTAACTCCCAGTCGGTCTCTGCAGCCCACTGGGCAAAGCCACCGGAACGGCCCAGCCAGCAGCTGGTGTGTCCTCAGCCTTCTGGGGCTGTCTTTCTCCTTGCTAAGACCCTTGTCCCCATGTCTCCCCAACCCTCACACAGCTGGGGGAGGTGGAGGAAGGGCAGGGTCTTGTTGCCAGGAGTGAGCCTCAGGGAAGACTAGGGGCTGGGCCGAGGCGGCTTTCTGGAAGAGGCAAAGTGCCAGCTGGGTTTTGGATAATTGGTAAAACTTGGATGGCTGGGACCAGAAGCACATCCACGGCAGAGGGGACAGGGCATCTGAAGGCGGAGCTGGGAGCAGGGAAGCAAGATGTGCCGGGCTCTGGGGCCTGAGGATGCCGGGGGACAGTACTGGCTCCTGTCTCCTGAGGCCATTCCTCCCCAGAGCTGCCGGCCAAGATCCTGACGGGGAACAACCAGACGTACATGGCAGTCGAGGGCAGCACTGCCTACCTTCTGTGCAAGGCCTTCGGAGCCCCTGTGCCCAGCGTCCAGTGGTGAGCGCTCCATCCCAGTAGGGGGATCTCTCAGCCACATGTGGCCCGGGGAGCCCAGGCCAGTGGGTCTGAGCCAGGCCCACCCTGCTCATCTAGGCTGGACGAGGAAGGGACGACAGTGCTTCAGGATGAACGCTTCTTCCCCTATGCCAATGGGACCCTGGGCATCCGTGACCTCCAGGCCAATGACACTGGACGCTACTTCTGCCAAGCTGCCAATGACCAAAACAATGTGACCATCGTGGCTAACCTGCAGGTTAAAGGTCAGATGACTTCCCCCACATGACTGGCAGCACCTCTGGGAGGGAGGGTCAGGGTCTCTGGAGGATATCAGAGTGACCTTCCTTCCCTTTCACTTTCCTCAGATGCAACTCAGATCACACAGGGGCCCCTGAGTGCAATCGAGAAGAAAGGCTCAAGGGTGACATTCACGTGCCAGGCTTCCTTTGACCCCTCCTTGCAGCCCAGCATCACTTGGCGTGTGGATGGTCGAGACCTCCAGGAGCTTGGGGACAGTGACAAGTGAGGACCCAGCGCCAACCTGGGCTTGGTAGAAGGGGCAGAGTGGGAAAACCTGAAAGCGCCAGGCTTGTCCATGAGGGGAGCTCCCTGGTTTGAGGGGGAAGGTTCTGGCAGGAGAGGGAAAGGAGGTAGGTGAGGAGGAAGGGAGAGGAGCCAAGCTGGCAGGGAAGTGATTGATGGCTCTGCTGGGAGCCGAAGGACAAACGTGGCCCCTCGCAGGTACTTCATAGAGGACGGGCGCCTGGTCATCCACAGCCTGGACTACAGCGACCAGGGTAACTACAGCTGTGTGGCCAGCACCGAGCTGGACGCAGTGGAGAGCAAGGCACAGCTCTTGGTGGTGGGTAAGTCTTAGGATGGTGTGGGCGCACAGCCTGGGGGCATGAGGTGGCCCAGGCTCATATTTCCAGGCCCTTTCAAGTTGGGGGGGGTATGGCTCTTGAGGGGGCCAGAGAACCCACCCTCCAATGGCCCTCAGGGAGCCCCGGGCCGGTGCCTCAGCTGGAGCTGTCTGATCGTCACCTGCTGAAGCAGAGCCAGATGCGCCTATCTTGGAGCCCGGCTGAAGACCACAATGCCCCCATTGAGAGTAAGAGACCTAAGTGTGGTGCCACCTCCCCCTTGTCACCACTGCCAGCCCTTCCTCCTCCCGGGTCCTCCATCCTGGGGTTGTGGCTTCAGGACTGCCCACCATAGTGGACACGCTTGTGTTCAGGGGTTCATGGTTCCTCATGCGAGTCTGGAAATGCCAACTGGCTTAGGTGCCCACAGAGAGCCAGACTCATACACCCCCACTACCTTTCCCCTAAGCCACATGCCAATTACTTCATTGGTGGTTCTCTTCTTGGCAGAGTATGACATTGAATTTGAGGACAAGGAAATGGCGCCTGAGAAATGGTACAGTCTAGGCAAGGTACCAGGGAACCAGACCTCTACCACCCTCAAGCTGTCGCCCTATGTCCACTACACCTTTAGGGTTACTGCCATCAACAAATACGGCCCCGGGGAGCCCAGCCCCGCCTCTGAGACTGTGGTCACACCTGAGGCAGGTGAGCCAGGGTGGTGCTCATTCCCATGCCACCTGGAAGGGAGCACCAGTGGCCAGGGCCCCAGGCTCTGAAGGGAGGGCCTAAAGAGGCGCTTGTGTTCTAGCTCCAGGGGAGCTGGGGGTGCTGGACTGTCTTGGGGCTGTTGGCTCATGGCTTCCAGGGCCAGAATGGGCCATTTACTTGTTCCTTAGTCCTGGCCTTCGCAGCCCCTGGCAGGAGGCTGCAGTGTTGATGTGTTAACACATTACTTTCCAGCCCCAGAGAAGAACCCTGTGGACGTGAAGGGGGAAGGGAACGAGACCAACAATATGGTCATCACGTGGAAGGTGAGGGTCCCTGGACGAGCTCACCCCTGGACAGGAGGCCGGGACCCAGGTGTTTGCTGCTCCCCCCTGGCTGTGCTGAGGAGGAGGCTGATGACTGGGGATGCCAGTCAGGGCTGGGGGGTCACAGAAGGCGGGTGCTCTTGGCCGACCAACTGCTCTTCTGCTTGCCCCGCTTCAGCCGCTCCGGTGGATGGACTGGAACGCCCCCCAGGTTCAGTACCGCGTGCAGTGGCGCCCTCAGGGGACACGGGGGGCCTGGCAGGAACAGATCGTGAGCGACTCCTTCCTGGTGGTGTCCAACACGTCCACCTTTGTGCCCTATGAAATCAAAGTCCAGGCCGTGAACAGCCAGGGCAAGGGCCCCGAGCCCCAGGTCACCATTGGCTACTCCGGGGAGGACTGTGAGTATTGGGCCAGGCCCCGCCCACACCCAGACAGCCTCGGGGCGCACTGCTGTGTGCGCATGCGCGGCCCATGCCCGCCCAGTGCGCCAGCCCCCACCTCTGAATACTTCAGTGCGCATTTCCCCGTGAATAAGGACATTCTCATACATAAGGAGAGTGACGCTTCACAGCGACACAACACTTTTCCGTACCTGGCAGTCGCTATTCTCGTGGTATCCACCGATGCCGTCTTTTACAGCATTTCCTCTGTGCGGCGCGGGGATCTAGTGCAAGCATCTGGTGCTCCCGCCTCTTGTTTCCTTGAATCTGCAGCATTACCAGATGTGAACGTTGATCACCTGGTCGAGGTTTTGTCAGGCTTCTCCTTGGGGTAGTTACTATTTTCACCTCTGCAGCTAATAAGCAGTCCAGGGAGAGACCTTGAGACCATGCAAACGTCCTGCCGCTCGTCAGACTGCCCCCACTCCCCACAACCAAATCCGACCCCCGTCCTTCCCCTGTGGGAGGCCTCGCGCTGGCCTCAGGGCCGGGGGAAGGGCCTGTGGCTCTCTCCAAGTCAGTGGCTGTTTCCAGACCCCCAGGCGAGCCCTGAGCTGGAGGGCATCAAGATCCTCAACTCAAGCACCGTGCTGGTCAGGTGGCGGCCTGTGGACCTGGCCCAGGTCAAGGGTCACCTCCGGGGATACAATGTAAGGGTCCAAGGGGTGGGGTGGGGAATCCCTGGGGTGAGTGACGCGATTGGGGGCAGGGCTCTGCCACCTGGCCTGCTGGAAGTCTTAGGTTGGGAGGAAAGGGTCCCCATCGAGGGTGGTGGGGAGCACGCGCTGGGGGGCCGCACTGGACACCTTCTACTCCCACGTACGAGGTCTCCTGTCCACTTGTGCAGGTGACGTACTGGTGGGAGGGCAGTCAGAGGAAGCACAGCAAGAGGCACGTCCACAAAAACCATGTGGTGGTGCCTGCCAACACCACCAGCGCCATCCTTGGTGGCCTGCGGCCCTACAGCTCCTACCGTCTGGAGGTGCAGGCTTTTAACGGGCGGGGATTGGGACCCGCCAGCGAGTTAACCTTCAGCACCCCAGAGGGAGGTGAGTCCTGCCCCCATCCCTCCATCCCTGGCCCCTCCTCCTGGACCTGGGCGAGGACCTGCCGCTCGTGTCTGCCCCGCAGTGCCTGGCCACCCCGAGGCGTTGCACGTGGAGTGCCAGTCGGACACCAGCCTCCTGCTGCACTGGCAGCCGCCTCTCAGCCACAACGGCGTGCTCACCGGCTACGTGCTGTCCTACCACCCTCGTGCGTGCAGTGGCCAGTGGCCAGGGCGAGGGGTGTGGGAGGGGCGGAGCTGGCAGCCAAGGCCAACCCCCTGCCTGTCCCCGCAGTGGCTGAGGGGGGCAAGGAGCAGCTGTCCTTCGACCTTCCGGACCCCGAGCTGCGGACACACAACCTGACCAACCTCAGCCCCCACCTGCGCTACCAATTCCAGCTTCAGGCCACCACGAAGGAGGGCCCTGGCGAGGCCATTGTGCGGGAAGGAGGCACCATGGCGTTGGGTGAGCTGGAGGGAGGTCCTGCCAGGCCCAGGAGGGTGGGCCTGAGGCTGCCTGGTGGGCCGCACACCCTCCTTTGCCCCCGCTCCCGCAGGGATCCCGGATTTCGGCAACATCTCGGCCACGGCAGGTGAGAACTACAGCGTCGTGTCCTGGGTTCCCAAGGAGGGCCAGTGCAACTTCGGGTTCCACATCTGGTTCAAAGCCTTGGGAGGTGAGCACGAGAGGGGCCCGGCGGCGGCGGGCTCGGGGGTCTTGCCCTCCCGCGGGGCCGCCCGCCCTGCGCTCACCCCGGCTGCCTTCTCTCGGCG
>NW_007730271.1:156776-175326 GCF_000696425.1 Galeopterus variegatus | reverse complement strand
GTCCCGCTGCGGCCGCAGTACGTCAGCTACAACCAGAGCTCGTACACGCAGTGGGACCTGCAGCCCGACACCGACTACGAGATCCGCCTGCTGCGGGAGCGGGTGCTCCTGCACCAGATGGCCGTCAAGACCAACGGCACGGGTGAGGCGTCTGCCCTGCGGGTGGCCCCTGTCCCGGCGCGGCGCGCGAGTCTCACCCCGGCCCGGGCTCTGCGCCCTCTGCCCTCCCGTCCTCCCTCAGGCCGCACGAGACTCCCGGCCGCCGGCTTCACCAGCGAGGGCTGGTTCATCGGCTTCGTGAGCGCCGCCATCCTGCTGCTGCTCATCCTGCTCGCGCTCTGCTTCATCAAGCGCAGCAAGGGCGGCAAGTACTCGGGTACCTCCCGACCCCCGGGACGCGCGGGCAGGGCAGGCGGGCCGGGGGCCCTAGGCCGGGGCGGAGAGGAAGCTGGCCCCTCTCTGTGTGTCTCCAGTGAAGGACAAGGAGGACACGCAGGTGGACTCCGAGGCGCGACCCATGAAAGACGAGACGTTTGGCGAGTACAGGTGAGCGGGCGGGCGGGGCTGCGCGCGCCCCACCCTGACTTGTCACCTCACCCTCTCTCTCCTCTGTGCTGCCGGATGACGTCAGGTCCCTGGAGAGGTAAGGTGGGGATGGTGGCCGTGGGCTGTCAGACCCCGATGGCAGGGACCCCTGCGGACAGTGCATGCCTGAGAGTGCCCCTGTGCCCTGATTGCCTGGCAGCTCCCAACATGCCTCAGCTCCTCCTCCCCACGCTGACATCCCAGCTTCTGGGCCTGCCTGTCACCTTCCCAGCCCCCTCTCCCCAAGGGAGGCCCCAAACAGTGGGCACACCGCAAGGGCTGACAGCTGGCCTGGTGTCCCCGTCAGGATCACATATACATCTCCAGGGGACCAGGCAAGGAGCCTGGCTTCCCTGGTGCGTGCATGTCGCCTGCCCTCCTGGGTGTGTGTCAAGGATGAGATCCCTGGAGCTGCCCCCAGGGTCAGAGCACATGGAAGGCGGGTGGGGAACTGCCTTGCACTGGCCAGGGCCCCTGCCCGGGCTCAGCAGCCGTCCCACACCCACTCTGCTGTCTGCCGCTGCAGTGACAACGAGGAGAAGGCCTTCGGCAGCAGCCAGCCGTCTCTGAACGGAGACATCAAGCCCCTGGGAAGTGACGACAGCCTGGCCGATTACGGGGGCAGCGTGGACGTCCAGTTCAACGAGGATGGCTCCTTCATTGGCCAGTACAGTGGCAAGAAGGAGAAGGAGGCGGCAGGAGGCAACGACAGCTCAGGAGCCACCTCCCCCATCAACCCTGCCGTGACCCTGGAATAGTGGGGTGCAGCCAGCTGTGCTGAGGCCGGGCTTGGCCCAGGGCCGGAGGCACAGGAGAGCCAGAGGCCAAGACGCCCCAGCCTGCTGCCCGCGCTGCGCCCCTGACCTGGGGACAGAGGCCCCTCCCTCTCCGGCAGGTCCCTGGGAGGCCTGAGTTGGAGCAGAGGAGAGGAAGTCACTGCCTCTACTCCCCTTCTTACCACCTGGTCCCCACTTTATTGCCAAAACCCAGCTGCACCCCTTCCTGGGCACACGCTGCTTCGCCCCTGCTCTGGGGCAGATCACCCACACATCAGGGCCCTCGGGTGCTGCCTTGCCAGCCTGTTTGGGCAGAGAGGCTGTGGTGTGGGGCAGAGGAAGTAGGGGTGGCCTCCTCAGGACCAGGGTTGGTGCCTCCCCCTCCCCCAGCCTGTCCTTGGCCACCCTGGCTGGGACTGGGGAAAGAACTTGGTGTCCCCACCATCAGCTCCCTTTTCTTTGCCATCTCTACTCCAACCGGGATGAGTGCTGGGCAGGCTGGCCATGGGTGCAGGGGAGGCCGTCTGGAGAGCCCAGAGTCCCTGCCCCCAACATTACACCGGTTGACAACCTTCCTCCCACCGCCCACCCCGGCCCACGGCCGGCTTTCAGGAGCTCCATACACATGCTGCCTTCAGTGCCCGCCAGACAACATCCAAGTGGCCTCTGTCACCGCCGGGGTGCGGGGCGGGCACACCTCCTCCCACTGCCCACCGCATCCTGGGACCCTGTAGCAGCCCTGCCCACCCCCAGCTGTCTGAACAGTCCTCCTTAGCCTCCCCCGCCCCCCGCCTTGGGAATGTAAATACACCGTGACTTTGAAAGTTTGTCCCTTACCCTTTCCCCATATGCCACTAGTGTGTAGGCAGATGTCTGAGTCTCTAGGTGGTTTCTAGGTTTTCTAGCAATTAGCTTTGATGATCCCATCCCAGGAAAAATAAAAACAGACAAAAAAAAGGAAAGATTGGTTCTCCCAGCACTGCTGTGCCCTGCCCAGCAGTTACGGCCTCCCCGAATGCCTTTGCTTGGTCTGTTGATAAGCCCTCTACAAAAAACAGAAGTATATATATATATGTACATAAATATCAGAATTATAACAGGCAAATAAAAACCTGGACATGAAGAGAACCTCTCGTCATCTTTCCGAGCACTTACTTCCCCCATCTATGTCCCACACTGGCAGGTGTTGGGAGCCAGGCTCGTCCCTATGCAGGGGCCCCTGAGACCTGCTGCCAGCTGGCTCTGCAGGCCTGCCTGGTGTGGCCCAGCCCCACACCCCTGAGCCTGCCCTGCCCCTTCTGGAGGCCGGGCATTACTTCCACCTTGCCAGGCCTTGCTGTGTGTCCCCTCAAGTGTTGCTGTCACACTGTTGGGCCTCAGGGTCCTCTTAGCCCTGGCAGCCACTAAGACCAAGCTCTGGCTCTCACCACCACAGTTGGACCCCTCATTCCTGCAGGGGGCAGTCATGGGAGCACAGTGTGGCCGATGACCGCAGCTTGTTGGCCAGTGCCAAGGAGCCTCTTCCCTTTGTAACATGACAGCCACCTGCAGCCATCTGAGAACATCGCCTGGCTCCCTGGTTGAACAGTAGTGGCATGAGGTGCCCTGGTGGAGTTGTCGTCCCTGGGGTACCCAGCCCTATAAACCAGTATGAAGCATTTTAAACTAATGACCACAGACCCCAGGTGGACACACAGGGTAGCCAGTGTTCCTTGGGAATTTCTGGAGTCCATTTCCTCCCAGCTCTCCAAAATCTCGCACCTTCCCCCATCCCCCAGCCCCTGCACTCTCAGCTGAGGACTTTGTTTCATCTTTAACTGAACAAGTAAAAAACATCAAAAGAACTTTTTTCACCACGTTCCCACTGTCAAATCTGTCCACCCCCAGCCCCTACCTGGGGACAGCCCTCCACGTGGGCACCAGCACCCGGCGCCCGTGACCCACTCCAACATCTCTCTCCTTCCCAGTCTCGAATTCTCTTTTCTATATCTCTCATTTCTCTGTACCCATCGAATCGGTCCCATCAGCGTGCAAACATGCAGTAAGAGCTTCTATCGCTAGAAATGCCACATGCCCCTCCAGCTCTCACCCTGTCCCTCTGACCCTATTTACAGCAAAACCCCTCAAGGCTTGTCTACACTCATCATCCCCACTTGATCTCCACCTGTGACTGCGTTTGCCTTTTTTTTTTTTTTGTCTTTTGTCTTTTTTCCGTGTCCGGCAACGGATCGCAACCCTCAGTGTTGCCCCCGTACCGGACCGGGGACCGGCAACGGGATCGCAACCCTCGGTGTTGCTCCCGCGCCTCGCTCAGCCAGTGAGCGGGAACCGGTCTGTATGTGGGATCCGAACCCTCGGGCGGGAGCGCCGCCGCGCTTCCCAAGCGGTGCACTATCCAGTGCGCCACCGGGCCGGCCCTGCGTTTGCCTTTTGTCCCCCAACATCTGTTTTCCTGTTGGGGCTTGGGGACAGGGCAGCTCAGGTGCAGACCCACTGCCCAGCCTGCGGTGCATGAAAGTCCAGGTGGGTGGCATGTGGGCCTCACAGGATAGAACATGCCTTCGTGGCCCCTTCCTGTCTCCTCCTCAGTCAGGACACACATGTGATGGTGGCGCCGGGACACTGAGGGAACCCGTGGGCCTAAGGATCAAGATTTGCACTGTCACCCTGGCTGCCTCACCAGATTTTTAAAAATTAATAGACTTTGAGCAGAAAGTAGAGAGTTTTAATACACCCCTCACTGCACCCCGAGTCCCCCTTTTGTTAACGTCTCGCGTGGGTGTGGCACATTTGTTACAACTGAGCCAGCAGGGAGACACTGCTGTTGACTGAAGTCCACAGTTGACATACCCAATATTGCGCATTCTATGGGTTTGGACAAATGTCTAATGGCCTGAATCCACCACTACAGTGTCATACAGAGTAGTATCACTGCCCTAAAAAGCCGCTAGACAGGGCCGGCCTGTGGCTCACTTGGGAGAGTGCGGTGCTGATAACACCAAGGCCATAGGTTCGGATCCTATATAGGGATGGCCGGTTCGGTCACTTGGAGAGCGTGGTGCTGACAACACCAAGTCAAGGGTTAAGATCCCCTTACCAGTCATCTCTAACAACAAAAAAAAGTTGCTAGACATGTCTCTGTTGAGGGTAAGTGTGCATGCAGTAAAGCGCGCACTGGCTCTTTTACCCGCGTATCCGTGCAGGCACCCACTGTGCCACCAGGCCGCGGTGCCCTCCCCTCAGCCCCGGCTTTGTCGTGTCCCCTTGTCTGTGAGACTCACCCATGCCACCGTCTGTGTCCGCTGTTCCCTCCTGTGTGTTCCTGAGTGCTGACCATTGCACAGTGCACCACAAGGCACTTCTCCATTCTCCCGTGGGTGGACATGTGGGGTGTTGCCAGTTTTAGCCATCATGGATAAAGTGGACATATGCAATCATTTCTCGGGATCTGTGCCCTAGGAGGAGAACTGCTGGCTTGTAGAATAGATGTGCCAACTCACTTGGCTGTCCTCTTCTTTTCATGTTTTTGGTGACTGGCCAGTACGGGGATCCGAACCCTTGACGTTGGTGTTAAAACACCGTGCTCTAACCAACTGAGTTAACTGGCAAGCCCTGCTGTCTTCTTCTTGGTGACACCAGACCAGGGATGTTCATACTTTGCCCCTGTCTCCCTCTTAGACACTGCCAGCTGGGGATGTTCCGGGGCTAGAAGGGAAGAAGGGGCTTGCTCCCTCCTGTAACTGCCACTCTGGCAAGGCTCCTTCACCCTAGCAGCAAGCAGCGCATTTCCATGGCACCAGCTGAATCCAATGTTCCGATTTTCCAACACTTGCAAAGCCCGCTTCATTGCAATGCACCTGTGAGACACCAACACCAGGCACCTGGTACCCCCTGCTCAGAGGTCTGAGCACGAGGCAATCCTCTGGGTCAAGACTCCAGCACCAGCCAGCTGTCCGAACAGGCCTGGGTCCCAGCCTCGCCGGTCCCTCTCCTGAGCTCAGTGACCCCAGCACCCCCATCCCAGAGACTGAGCTTTGGCTCTGGGGGCCCCTCCTCTACACTTTCCCTTTGCTCCCCAGCCTTGGGGGTCTATCAGTTTGCTAGAGGTGACATAACAAAGTAGCACCAAGTGAGGAGCTTTAACAGCGCAAGTGGATCCTCCCCCAGTTATGGAGGCCAGAAACCCCAGGTCAGGATGTTGGCATCAGGATGTTGGCATCAGGATGTTGGCAAGGTCGTGCTCTCTCTACAAGCACTAGGGAAGGGGTTGTCAGCGCTCCTGCTTCTTGATTGGATCCAGACTGATAAAGAAGTAGGTACCTGGGGTGGTGTTAGGAATCATATTCTGAAAAATGGGGTTTGGGGATTGGCCAACATTTCACATGAGGCATGTGGCAAGGCTGGGAATTCAACTCTAACAAACAGTCTACTTGGTTGGTTGACTTAAACTTGAACTCAATTGTATCCTAAATTCAGTGATATCGAGATGCTGGAACAACCCTGGCCTGATGTAGAGGAACAAACCCACAGTTCTAATTCTTAGCGGAGTTGCAGAGACAAATGCCTCGAACTTGAAAGTTGCAGGTGTGATATCTCTCATATGCCCTGTCGTCTATTAGGCCCTGTGCGGAAGGTGGATGGCTGTTAGAGAGTGACCGCGGATTAATGTAAACTTAATCAGGCAGTGATTCCAATCATAGCTGCACTTGCAGATGTAGTCTGTTCACCGAAGCAAGGCATCATGGCCTCCGGAACTGAGTATGCAGTTACTGCCCTGTCAAGTACTTTCACTCCATACCAATTTGCAAAGGCCACCAGAGCTCGCTTGTTCCCCCTGGCAGGGCCAGCAGCACACCTTCACAGTCTTGCCTCGGCTGTCGGCTCTCCTCGCCGACAGGCCACAGTACTTGGAGATTTTGATTGTCTTGACATTCCTTACAGCATCGCACCGCTCCCCTACACTGATGACATCGTCCCGATCGGATCCGATGAGCAAGAAGTGAAAAGCACTTTAGGTGCCTTACTGAGGCATATGCAAACCGGAGGGCGGGAGATACACCCTGTGAAAGTATAGGGGTATCAAACCTCAGTGAAGTTTCTGGAAGGTCAGTGCTCTAAAGCGTGTCAAAATATCCTCTTCAAGTTGCAAGACAGCGTCCTGCACCTTGTACCGCCTGCCTCTGAAAACCGCGCTTGGTGGACGTTTCTGGGCTTTGGAATCTACATCACATAGGAGGCCGCCATGTTGGCCCATTCACTGCGCCTCTCATGAGGCTGCCGGCTTTGCATGGGGACCAGGGCGAGGGATAACTCTGCAGCAAGTCAGGCTGCAGGGCAAGCGGCTCTGCCGTTGTGACCCAGCGGATCTGGTAATACTCAAGGAAGGTGTCTTGTGGAAAAGGGTGGGATCCGGTGGAGCCTCTGGCAAGCACCAGTGGAGTAATCACCGTGTGGACCTCTAGGGTTTTGTAGAAAAATTCGTGCCTTCTTCTCCTTCTGAGAAATACACTTGACTTGTTTTGAGGGCCTGGGGGAGACTGAACTCTGAGGACTGCAGAGACCACATGACCCGAGCTTTCCGACCCATCAAGCCACGGGCTGGGCAGCAGCACCTCATCCAGTGGAAACAGGGTGACAGACAGCTCAGCTGCTTTCAGAGGCACCAACAGTTGCACGAGCAAGCGGCTACGATTCCTTTGACACCAACTGGGAGACACAGCCTCCTCTCTCTCAGTCCCTGCCTATGGCTTTCTGGAATTTTCAGTAGGACCAGTTGACTGGCTTATGGCTGGTGGCTCTGAAGGACAGAGGCAAAGGAAAATCCTCCAAGTGCGCAGAACCTTGAGCTGCCCAGCGGATGGTTCTTTCCGATGAGGCTGAGAGATGGCTGGAAGAAAGGATCTACATTCATTCATAGGACGTTGTTGATGATTTGGCTGAATGACTATGGACTTGGAAAAACAAGGTTGGCAGTTGGTGACAGAAGGTTTGGAGAAGAGAAATGTGAATGGGCTGCTCAGAAGGGCGTGCACTGCAGAGGAGACTCTTTTTTTTTTTTTTTCCTTTTTGTCTTTTTTCGTGTCCGGCAACGGATCGCAACCCTCAGTGTCGCGCCCGTATCAGACCGGGACCGGCCACGGGATCGCAACCCTTGGTGTTGCTCCCGCCCCTCGCTCAGCCAGTGAGCGGCCGGTCTGTATGTGGGATCCGAACCCTCAGCGGGAGCGCCGCCGCGCTCCCAAGCGGCGCACTTTAGCAGTGTGCCACCGGGCCGGCCCCGCAGAGGAGACTCTTGATAACCAGTGGACAAGAAGATGTGCTCTGTGGATGCCAGGTGGCTTCTTTCCCCAACCACGCCAGTGCTCAATGTGCCCATGAGCAAAGTGGCCATGGCATCAGGGATGGGGCCATGAGTGGACTCTGCAACATGAACTTCCTCTCATCAAGGCTGACCTGGCTGTCACTGCTGCCTAATGAGCTGACAGCAGAGCCTAACACTCTGCCCAGACAGGTGAGACAGTGCCCAGATAAGCAGGACCACGGAGGATTGGGCCCTTTGGGAATGAAAGTTTGAGTCACCCCAGCAGGTATAGAGAGCCCCAACCAGTGAAGGTGCCAGCTGAGGGCAAAAGAAATATGAAGAAAGTAGTTGTCTTAGACTGTTTTGTGTTGCTGCAACAGAATCCTACAGACTGGGTAATTTATAATGAACAGAAATTTATTTGGCTCACAGTTCTGGAGGCTGGGAAGTCCAAGATCAAGGGGCCATATCTAATGAGGGCCTTCACGTTGTGTCATAACATGGCAGAGGGTATCACATAGCCAGGAAGAAAAGAGAGCCGAACTAACTTTTATAACAAACTCAGTCTCGAGCTAGCAAACCCACTCCCGTGACAGCAACATTAATTCATTTATGAGAGCAGAGCCTTCATGGCCTAATCAGCTCTTAAAGGTCCCACCTCTCAACACTGTTGCATTGGGCATTAGGTCTCCAGCACATGAACTTTGAGGGATACATTCAAACCATAGCACTAGGAGAAGGAAATTATAGAAATCAATTTTGGGTTTCTGACCATTATAGAAATAAGCAGTGTTACAGGTATGTATAATTTCTTAATTATATTAGTGAAATATATATATATATATATATAATATATATGATTGACTAATTTCTGCTCTCTTTTCTTCCCCTTATTACTTTATGTAGCAATTGTTTTGATGGTTAACTTTTTTTTTTTTGTCTTTTTCGTGACCGGTAAGGGGATCTCAACCCTCGGCTTGGTGTTGTCTGCACCACGCTCAGCCAGTGAGTGCACCGGCCATCCCTATATAGGATCCGAACCCGCGGCAGGAGCGTCGCTGCGCTCCCAGTGCTGCACGCTCCCGAGTGCGCCACGGGGCCGGCCCTTGATGGTTAACTTTACAATTTAGTATCTAGGTCACAGAATATTCAAGTGGGACTATAACTTTTTTTGGTGGCTGGCCGTTAGAGGGGAAATAAATATCAATACTGTGAGTGTCATTCCAAGATGATTACAAAGACTGTTGGGACTTTGTATCTCCCCTCTTGGGGAGAGGGTAGGAGCATATTTGTATGAAAGATACTGGCATCTTGTTAGGCAGAAGCATAAAGTTGTCATCACCACCGATGGAAGTTCAAATATATGTAGAAGGCTCTGAATTGATGCTGAGAAGCCAAAAGTGGTGGTGGTGGGGGGGTGTAGCTCTGCTCTACTCTGTGGGGCTGGCACTGGGACACTGCACCCACATTTATCCTAGAAGGAGATGAAAGGCTGGGGAAGGACAGAATGGTCTTGCTCCTTCTTGTTTGCTTTCTAGTTCTGTTGCTGTAGTGCCAGCCTTGCCCCTTAGCCTAGCAGCATCAGTTTGTTTCAGTCTCAGCTGATTTCAGCATTCTCAGAACCAGCCAAGTGACGCCCCCTCCTCAGAGGTCTGAGTCCAAGCTCTGTGCCCATCCCTCCCTTCCCCGCACATGTTGGCAGCACAGAAGCAGGTGTTCCACACCCTCTCCCCAGAGGTCTGATTTCCAGCTCTGAGCTTCAGATTCTGATAACCAATATCTTCCTTTTGTTTTCCCAGTCCTAAAGGTGGTAGCTGCTTCCTGGTGTTATCTCACTTCTTCCAATGCTCAGTCTTCCACTGCCTGATTAACCAATTCTCTATATTAAATTCTTTCTGTTGAAATACTTCGTGCAGTTTCTGTTCTCCTGGCTAGACCCTGACATATAGTGTACTTTAATTTAAAAAAAAAGGACAAAGCATATGAAGAGGGAGTTTACAGAAGAAAAATCTCAAATGCCAAGAAGTACAAAAAGAGGATGCTT
Source organism: Galeopterus variegatus (assembly GCF_000696425.1). Lineage (NCBI taxonomy): Eukaryota > Metazoa > Chordata > Mammalia > Dermoptera > Cynocephalidae > Galeopterus > Galeopterus variegatus. The sequence goes on along the minus strand of NW_007730271.1, from coordinate 165,620 downwards.
AAGCTCATTGATTGTCAGAGAAATGAGAATCAAAACAGCAATGAGATATCACTTTACACCCATTAGATTGGAAAATACACACACACTCCTGTAGAGATGCAGGTGATAGCAAATGCTGACAGGGATGTGGGGATACAGGAGCGCTCAGGTACTGCTGGTGGGAATACAGACTGGCACAGCCATTCTGGGGAATATGTCAGTATCTAGTCAAATTAAATATACACTAGGTCTAGCCTAAGACTGTGATTCTGCTCTTGAGTATACACCACAAAGAAATTTTTACACAAGGCATAAGGTGGCCTGTGTGAAAAAGTTCATTGTGGCATTATTTGCAGTGACTGGGAGTTGAGGCAATCTAGATATCCATCACTGAGGAAGTAGGTAAAACATTAAGAGGCACTTTGCAGAACTTTCAAGAAAGATTATATGTAGATCCAGAAATACGGGGCCCCAAAACAAAGAGCCGAATGACTCTTGTGTCTAGTAATGATAGAGTAAGTAATTTGAACCACAGCTCCCACTGAGAACAAGACAAGCTCAACAAAATAGAAAAAAGATTTGATTGAAAATATCCAAGTGATAATAGGCAGCAAAACATTATAGGACCAAGATGTAAGAGAAAGAAGAAATGTTCTGAGAGATGAGCTCAGCATTTAAGTCTGCTTATCCCCCAAGGCCACCTTCTAATTTCAAAAGAGGCAGTTGAGAGCCTGAGAAGCTGAACAGAGTTATTGACAGATTTACGAGGCAAGGGGTCAAAAATGGAGTTCAGGGCCAACCAAGAAGGAGGGCCCTGGTAAATCCCCCATGCTTTGGGTTGGAAACTCAGAGGTCTAGGAGTAAGTGTAAACTGGAAATAGACTAGCCCTCTAAAGCACTGTAGTCCCTAGGGGTTATATTCAAGATTTGAGCTTTTTCAATCCCTGGAAACTGGATTAAGGTGACCCAGGATTTCTAGTGCTCCGACTGCCTGCCAGAAGGAAACGTAAATCTTCTTTGAAGGATGATAACATCATCCTTGTCTTCAAATTATTTATAGTTTTCCATATACAATGTCCAGCACTCGATCAAAAATAACCAGGCCATAGGGAGAGAAGAAACATAATAAAAAATTAGAAAAAGCAACAGATAGTAGAAACAGAGCCCACAGGGAACTCTAAATAATAGCATCATCAGACACAGACTTTAAAATAAATATATTTAATACATCCAAGGAAATAAAAGATAAAACTGAGAAATTCAGCAGACAATTTGAAACTGTGAAATGAATCTAATAAAAATTCTAGAAACACAAAATACAGTAATAAAAATTAAGAGCTCAATGAGTGAGTTACACAGGAGCTGAGGAGAGAATTAGTGAACTGGAAGATAAGTCATAAGAAAATAACCAGAATAAAGCATGGAGAGGTAGAAAAATAGAAAAGACAAGGTGAAAGGAGGTAAGAGACATAGGGGATGCAAAAATGATGTCTGTATATGTTTTTCCATTCCTGGCAGCATATCACTGTTTTTCTACCATAAGGTTTATTCAAACAAAACATTAAAATAGTTGAGATACACATTATCCTCTGTGAGCAACCTAAATTCAATAAGATAGCAAACAAGAAGCAAGATAACTTACCAAATTAAAAAACTTTAAATATTAGTACATATAGCATTCATTCAAAGTGCAGAAGTAGGTATTTAAAATGGTGAATTTCTATTTCATTCATAACTTTAAAAAAACTAGACTATCTTAGACTATCTTTTAGAGCAGTTTTAGTTTCACAGCAAAACTGAGAGGCAGGTAGAGAGATTTCCCACATACCCCCTGCCCCACACATGCACAGCCTGTAAGAAAATAATCTAAGTGATCCATTTTCAGAAATAATTCAGGCCCAGCCCGAAAGTTGTCTGACTGGTCCCAGTCCTGGGGGGCCGCTGAATAGAGCTGGTAATGAGTTACTAGCCCTTAATTGTTTACTTCAAATGGATAAAGTCCTCCTTGAGATGGTGATGAGTTAATGGTCCGTTATTGTGCTCTTCATTTCCTAATGTTTCTCCTTTCACAGGGTCTTGGTGGGCCTTTTTCGTGGGCTTGTCCTGAGCCCTCAGACAAAGATAATTTCTTACAAGGGAGTAATAAATCGGGGCAATCTTAGACATCATCTGGGAAGACGGTGTACCCGGACCAATGAGGAGGTGGGGACAGGGACTTGCGCACTAGGCAATCAATTGCTTGCTACAGCCCTTTTCCGTGTGCCTGCCCGTCAGACACCCAAACCTTGCAAGACCATAATTAAAGTCTCACTTCGCTGTACCTCGTGTCTCCGTGTCCATCCTTTGGCCTTGGATGGGTGAGGGCATTTCTCACACAGCCTCCCCACCACTGACATCCCGCACCAGACACTGACACATCATTATCACCCAAAGTCTACAGCTGACATTAAGGTTCACTGTAATGTAGGGGACCTGGTGCCAGTTGGATTTCAAAAAACTAACACTTGTAAAAAGTAAGAGATTTTTGTCTATTATGGTGTGCCTGACATCTGGATGGCCTGAAGGCTTTCCCTCTTCAAAAGCCAATGCTGGGCTGGCCAGTTAGCTTACTTGGGAGAGTGTGGTGCTGCTAACACCAAGGTCATGGGTTCGGATCCCCCTACCAGTCAGCCACCAAGAAACAAAGAAGCAAAACAAAACAAAAGCCAATGCTCAGGCATGGTAGAGTGGTAAGGACTCTCTCAACAAACATGATTCCCACTTTGGAACACTCAGGGCATTTGAATCAGACAGAAAAAGTCATTTTATTTCTACTGTCATCTGGTAGGAAAAAAATTAACAAATTCATTACAAAATTAAATCCATTACAAAATTAACAAATCAAACTCTGAAAGACTCACGGGCTAAGATTCTCCGACCTACTATATTAAGATGGCCTAGAACTTCACCACTAGCTTTGTTAAACATTAAAGTGACCCTTTTAAGCAAGCGTGGTCTAGCTCCCTCTGGACTTATGTCTGGGAGTTCAAATGTAACTTGGGTGTGAGACCAAGTCCTGTGCCTGATTTAACTGAATCCTGCCATAATCATACTCAATACACCATAGGGCTTCTCTCTTCCTTAGAAACCACCGGGCTTAAAATCAGAAGGATCTGGAAGGTTCCCTCCAAAGAAGTCTGCCAGCCCAATTGGCTGGGAGGTTTCCTCTGCATGGTACCCTTCTCCTGGGAAAGGCGGGCTGCCACTGTGCTGGGTGGGACCCTTTCAAATGTCACTGATCCCCCGTACGGCCATGAGTGGGAAAGACCCAGTTGGATCCGTGCTTTCCCCGCGAAGCCAGCCCCTCTGGAGGGCTGGATTGTGGTTCCCACAAAAGACTTTTCTAAAGTAACTGATGTTGGTACTGAAGACAACGGAAAGAGGAGGTATTCTAGCGAATTTAAGATTGTTCTCGTAGACTGCCTGGCTGCCCTATTCACAGTAGTGGTTATTTGAATTACCATAAAAAGAATCACATTTTACTAACAAACATGTTATTTGTTAAAATTTGAAATTGGTCTGCTTGAAATAGTTTAATGCTGGGGAAAAATAATCCCATCAAACTCTCAGAGGCCCTCACTAGTATATTCCAGCAGCAATTAGCTATAAAATAGCTCTATGATAGCATCGCTAATTAAATATTACAGGATTATTCATGTTTAAGGAAACAGTGAGGTATTGGGACCATGACAACCTGAGCGAGATGAAAGGATCGTATAGAAAACAAAAGCATCTAATTAGTAGACAAATAGAAAGCTGGCCTTTACAGACGGAGACTGCAGAGGACAGGCCTAGTACCACCTGATTATCTTTGGAATGTGAGTTTTCTCCAGTACGAGAGTAGATGGATAAACAAAGGTTTTCTGTTACTCAGGGAGATTTAATTGGCTGTTTTAATGATATAACTATTGATTCGGACTGATGTCAGGAAAATTGGCTCATAGGATGGGTTTATCTCCAAGACTGAAAACAATAGGGCCATATATGTGAAACACTGGGAGTTCAATCTAGTATCAAGGTCTTATTTCTTTCGAGTTTTCGAGATCTTTTTTTTTTTTTTTTTTTTGCGCCTGTACTGGCCAGCTGCCAAAACAACAAAAAAAAAGAACTCGAAAACTCGAAAGAAATAAGACTTTGATACTAGCTAATTGCCATGGGTGTCTTTGGAATTCACATCGAGAAACACTATTTAGAGAGATGGAACAATTACCTGATTATCCGAGGGCCTAAATTACCATGTCAATAGGATGTTACTTACATATTTGATGAAAACCCAGGAAGTTTCTGGGGCCTTACAAGGAAAACTCCTAATTAAAAATTTAAATTATAAGACTCCGGAGTTAAGCTACTCCTGAGGTTTGGTTTGGGTAAGACTTTGTAAGGAACTATGGAATAACACTCAAATAGTTACCCATTTGAAACCTCAAGCAATACAAATGTCACAACAGCTAGTGAAATCAACGTATGATGAAGGAGAAAGTTTGCATATTGCTTATCAAGACTCTGAATTAAACTCTCACCGCTGGCATGATATATTTAAAGGATGTCAGGTGGTTAGAGCGCAGTGTTATAACACCAAGGTTAGGGGTTCGGATCCCTGCACCGGCCAGCCGGAAAGAATGAAAGGAGGGAAGGGAGGAAGCAAGCAAAGTTGTTCTCCGGAGGCAAATATGGGACTGAATTTAAAAAATTCGTCCTACTGAAATTCTGATAATCGTTTCACTTTTCATTTTACTATGGACTTCCTGGATATTTAGGCATCTGCAACTTGCCCAGAAAAAGGTAAAAACAACAGTGGAGATAATTAAATACTGTAGTGTTGCTATTTCACAGGAACCAGGGAGAAGACAGTATGGGCAAATAGCAGTGGAAAACAGGAGGCTTAATTCTCTCTGCTGCAAATAAGGCAAGAGAATCCCCCCACCCCCTTCCCTTTTCTTTGGAAATTTCTTTCTCTGTCCTTTTCACATGTAGGTAACTTGCTTTTTCATGGCTAAAGAGGCTCTGGCTGTTCCCGCAGCTCAGGAATGCTTCCCTTCCTCTGGAACCTGGGAGCTAGTGCTTTGAAATGTAATTCACCATGCAGGAAGATAAGTGCCCACCTCCTGGTTTCCTGGGAGGAGAAAGGCCTAGCTCCAGCTTAACCCGCCTGCTGTGCTGGCTGTCCCCTCACCTGTGTCGAAGAGTGGGACTTCCCTCTGTTTTAGCAATCCCTGCAGCAGGTGGCCTGGGATGCGCGTCACAACCTGGTTTAATGCTTATTCAATAATAAAATTGTTTTCTTTCTCTTCTACCTTCGTGGAAAGGTTTTATGGGCTGGGAGAAGATTTTGTTTGTAATTATATTTCCCCAACATCCTTCATTGTGATGGGGAAAGGACAACTTTTCAATAAATGGAGCTGTGTCCGCTGAATATCCATGTAGAGAAAAATCATCTTTTAAGTAAACTTTTATTTAAGTATAACATACAGACCAAAAAGTGCGCAAATGATAAAGGTACAGCTTGATGAATTTTCACAGAGTGCACATAACCGCTTAACCAAGACCCCAGATCGAGAAACGAGATCAGCCCCTGGGGGTTATCGCCTCTTCCCAAGGCCCCAGATGCATTTGCAAAAGCCCTCTGCAGCAGCAGGGGTCACAGTCTGCAATTACTCCCGGAGGCCAGAGGCGACTGCGATCCCGCCCTGCCTGAGAATTACCAGTGACCCCCCATCACGATTTAAAAGTGCTCAAGTTCTAATATGTATAGGCAAATGCCTCTGCCCTCAAAGGGAGTTGCATCTCAATGCCCTGTGGCTTTTAAAGGAAGAGAGTGCTTTGGTCAGCTTCCTGGTGTTGTTTAGAAACAGCAGGACCCAAAGTGGACCTTGTAATGAGACCTGAGAGGATCTTCAAAATGGAAGAATTTTTTTTATTATTTAGAAAATAACATTTTGTCCACTGCCTGACACAATACATACAAATCAAAAATCAATTCCAAGTATAGCGTAAGTTAAAAATGAAAAGCAAAATAATAAAGCTGTAGAAGACAACAGGAGGATATCTTCAGGACCTCGGGGTTGGGAAAGACTTCCTAAACACGACACACAAAAAGTTAACCATAGGGCAAATTAGCGTCTTCTAAGCTCTGCCATCACCTGGCCAATTTGCTATTCTTCGCGGCTCTTCAGTGCACCGTCCCCTTCCCCGCCCCCAACCCCTGCTTTCTGCTTAATCCCCATTCATTCTACCCCAGATCTCACAGCTCCTGTTTTATGCAAAGGGTGTAGGATTATCACTCCAGGATGAGTCCTTTACTTGCATGAAGAATGCTTTGTTTCTGGTGTTTTCTGAGATTTGCTGCCCCTTGCCTATTTTCCTGATCTCTTCGTATTTTAATTGCACACATCCCTCATGTGGCTTCTGCTCCATCTCTTCCTGTTATCTCCCAGGTCCTATAGCTCTTGTTGTATGCAAGGAATATGGGTTATCGGTTCTGAGTAAACCCCATACTTAGAGGAAGGGAACTGGTGTGATCTGAGATATGCTTGGTGTGGGCCCGAGACGGCTCACTAGTCACTCCCTGCATCCCATCCCCGGGTGAAGTGACACTGCCTTCGGAATCCTTACACTGCGCTGGAGCTGAGGCTACCAGGCTCCTCCTTTTGGTGACCATGGGGGATTTTCCACGCACCCCATTGCTTTTGTGCGGAAGAGTGAAAGCACTGTCTGTCTCTACCACCTTCCCGTGTTCCTATCCAGAGTCTCCTTTTAGAAGAGGTGTTCTTTTTCTTTTTCAAGGAATGTCTGTTAAATTGTATCAAGTGCCTAATCAATACCTACTGATGTGATCATGTGAGTTTCCTCCTTTAATGTGCTGACTAGTGAACTCTGTGGAAAGATTTCCTGATGTCGAATCACCCTTGTATTTCTGGAATAGGTCCTTCTAGGTCAGATATAATAGCTTATTCTTTTGCTAATCTCTTATTCAGAATATTTGCATTTGTATCAAAACTGAGAGTTGTGCACAGGTTTCTTTTTGTAGGTTTGGGCAATTAGGGAGCTTTCCATGTTTTTCAATGCACTGGACTAGTTTAAATGATATTAGAATGATTTCTTCTTGAAAAGTTATATGGGACTTTGAAACTATCTAGGGTTGGTATCATTTTTGTGGAAAATTCCCTCTCCATTTTAAAGTGGTAATTTGTCTACTCAAATTTTCTAGTTCTTGTTGGTTTTTCAGAGTTATATTTTGCTAGAAAATTATCAATCTCCTCTGTTGTTAAAGAACCAGCTTTTGGATTTCTTTATAATTTTTACTATTTAAAAAAAAATTTATTCATCCCAGTTTTTATATTTATTCTCTTTCTGTTTCCCCTTTGGTTTCTTTTGTTGTTCCTTTTCTGGTTTTCTTTGACTTTTGATCTATCCCCCTTAATCATGAAGGTTCTAATTCTCCTTTGTGGGGAGCTTTAGTTGTGTCTAATGGTTTGGTGGGAAGCATTCCTCTTTTCATTATGTTCTCGAAGCTTGTCATTTCTCCATGGTTGCCTATTTAATCCAATAATTGCTTAAGATAGATTTATTTCTTTTCAATTCTTTATTTTGAAAATTTAAAAACGTACAGAAAAGACGTTGCAAGAACAGTACAATGATTTGCTATATCCATAAAATGGTATATTATTGGGCCATAAAAAGGAATGAAATACCGATCCATACTGCAACATGGATGAAACATCGAGCTGAGCGAAAGAAGCCAAACACAAAAGGTCACATGTCATATAATTCTATTTACATAAAATGTTCAGAATAGACAAATCCGAAGTCACACGGTAGGTCGGTGGTTGCCAGGGGCTAGAGGGAGGCGATGGAGATTGACTGCTAGCAGGTAAGGGGCTTCTTTTTTGGGGTGATGAAAATGTTCTGGAATTAGGGGTGACAGTCGCACAACATTGTGAATATACTAACAACCCCGGAATTGTATGTACCCTTTAAAGTGGCTAATATGATAACTTTTATGTGATGCGAATTTTATCTTAATTAAATACATTTTTTAAAAGAAAAAAGGAATGGGGCAACAAACACCTGTATAACTCGCATCTAGGCTCACCAATAGTCAACACGCTCCCGCACGTGCTTTATTCCTAGGATGTTTCATAGTTTCTGAGTAATTAAGATACATTTGTCATCTTTTTTCTTTTGCATATCTAATCTCAATGGATTATACTCAGAGAACATGGCCTACAAAAGGTATATTTTGAATTTGTTAGGATTTTCTTTTTGGCCAATTACAAAGAAAAATGCAGGTATTAATGCAAATAACTGTGCTGAGAATTTTCAGGCAGTTCAGAGGGTGCCATTCTCCTGCCACGTGGGTTTCAAACTCAGGACTGACGGGAGGGCCCTGTTTCCCTGCCCTCCCAGGTTGAGAAGCTCCCTCACGGCCTGCCCTGGCTTCGCTCTGACCGCCAGTCATATCTTCTGATTTTGCCTTTAGCGTCCTTTCCCACAGCTCCAGGGATCCCACCAGGAGGACAAAACAGACCTTCTGTCCAGGCGGCAGCTACTCACCTGGACCCTCCATCCATGTTGTCTCTTCTTCCTAAATCAAGCCTGGAATTCCAAAAAGGGAAAAACTCATCGATCACATTTACTGCTTGCTCATTTTTACTTTTAAATTGTGAATTGGATTGTATCAAAATACAGAAAACATATATACACAGTTTAAAGGATAAAAATAAACCATCAACTACTGGGCTGGCCCGGTGGCGCACTGGATAGTGCGCCGCTTGGGAAGCGCGGCGGCGCTCCCGCCGAGGGTTCGGATCCCACATACAGACCGGT
>NW_007730271.1:149896-156494 GCF_000696425.1 Galeopterus variegatus | reverse complement strand
GGACAAAAAAAAAAAAAAAAAAAAAAAAAAAAAAAAAAAAACAAAAAAACCATCAACTACTGATGACAATAAATGTAAAACAGCGCTAGCCAGTTAGCTCAGTTGGTTAGAGCACGGTGTTATAAAATCAAGGTCAAAGGTTTGAATCCTCATAAAGGCCAGCTGCCAAAAAAAAAAAAAAAAAAAGGAAACAATCAAAATGGAAATAATATTATTTACTAAAAAAAGAAAGAAAGCCCTAGTAGTAGCAGTCTGAAAACTATTAAATAGATTGAAAAGGTGGTTTAAAAATCTTCCCACAAATAAAACACCAGGTCTGCATGGTTTTACAGACAGATTCTAGCAAACTTACAGACCCTTCAGAAAATTGAAAAGGAGGGACTATTACCCAATTTAATCTATAAGGCCAACAAAACCTTAATTAACTAGACAAAGACGGAACAAGAAAGAAAAATTGTAGGTCCATTTCAGCTTTGAATACAGAGACAAAAGTCTTAAACAAAAATCTAAGCAAACCAAATCCAAACGTGTATAAAAGAAAATAACCAATAATGACTAAGTCAGTGAATGTCAGTGAATGTCAGTGAAGCAAGGGTGATATTAAAATACATATTATAAGGGCCGGCCCGTGGCTCACTCGGGAGAGTGTGGTGCTGACAACACCAAGCCAAGGGTTAAGATCCCCTTACCGGTCATCTTTAAAAATAAATAAATAAATAAAAATAAAATAAAATACATATACAATTGTATTAATAGGAAATTGTTAGAAGCAATTTTTACAAAACCAAAGACAAGGTGTGCGAGTCCAGGTGGCCGGGCAAGAAAAGAAATCACAGGCACAGGGTTAGGGAGGTGGGAAGAAATGTTGTTACTTCAGATGAAGTGACCTTCTGCAAAAAAAAAAAAAAATTCCCAAACCACATAAAGACAAATTACTAGAAAGAATAAAAGAGTTTAGCAAGCTGATTGGACATAATGATGAATATAAAAAATCGAATCATATGTCTAAATGCCACCAACAAACATTTAGAAAATATACTTTTATAAAAAGACTTCATTCTCAACAGCAACAAAAAGTTTAAAATACTCAGAAATAAGTAAGATGAAAGATGTGCAGAACATTATAAACACATTTTTCAAAGACCTAAATAAAATACCTAAATAAATTGTCAATTCTCCCCAAATCGAGCTACAGATTCAGTAACATTCCAATCAAAATCCCCACAGGATTTTTTTGAGAAATTGAAAAGTTAATTCTTTAAAAAAAAAAAAAAGGAGAAGAAGAAAAGTTAATTCTAAAGGTAATCCACCCCTGAACAACATGAATGCGGGGCTTGCTGGGCAAGTAACAAGACCTATTTCCAAGCCATGACAACTAACAAAGGCTGACCTCACTACGAGGGGAGGCAAAGCAGCTAGTGGGACAAAATGAAAAGCCCTAAAGAGACCCCCCAAAAAACAGACCTTTAATATATGACAAGGTGGCAAGACAGATCAGAGAGGAAAGCAGGGATTATTCCACGGATGGAGAAGGAAAAAGAGGTGATTCAGATGGGGGAGGAGTGAAGTCGGGCCCTCCATTGCATCTTACACGAAAGCCACTTCCAGATGGGTTAAAGATTTAAAGGTCAAAAAGCAAACTGTAAAATTATTAAAAGAAAATAGAGGGAAGTATCTTTCTGACCTTGGAGTATGAAAGGATTTCTTAAACCAGATATAAAAAGCACTAATCAGAAAAAAAAAAAAGGTAAAATTACACTAGAATTAGGAACTTCTGTTTACTTCTGGCTCCTTAAGGAAAGTGAATGAGCAAGCCACGGATGAGAGATGCTTCCAGTGCGTGTAACTGGCAAAGGACTAATATCCGCAATATATGAGTAATTCCTACAAACTAACAGGCAGAAGGGAAAGGAAAGCAATATACAAATAGGCAAAAGATATTGCCAGGCATCACGCAAAAGAGAAAACACACAGGGCCAAGAAACCACTGAAGGAAAGATCAGCCTTGCTAGTGATCAGGGCGGACCACAGTGCTGCACTATTTCACCCCGGCAGAAGTGACGAGTCTGAGCATACCAAGAGCTGAAGATGTAGATCAAAAAGGCTCTTCTATACGTCGCTAGCAGGAGTGTGAGTTGGTACAACTGCTTTGGAAAACAATTAGGCCTTATCTGTTAAGTCGAACACTTGCTTATCTCACGGCCCAGTGGTTCCATTCTGTGGCATACACGCAAGAGAAACTTCTGTATGTTGCAATAGGACACACGTACACGACTGTTCACAGCAACGCTGTTTAATAGCAAAAATACTGGACAAAACCCAAGTGCCCTTCAGCAGGAACACGGTTAAACAAATTATGGAACATTATATATCAGTAAAAACGAATGAACTACAGCTACAAACAGCATCATGGAAAAAAATCTTAGGCTGAAGAGAAAAAAGAAAGTCCCAGAAGACTAAAGATAGAACACTTTTTGCATAAAGTTCAAAAATAAGTTAAACTAAAGAATATATAATTTTAGGCATATGGGATAAAGCTATATTTAAAAAAAAGTGAAAACAACCCAAATATCCATTGACAGATGAATGTATGAACTAAATATGGTCTGTCCACACAAAGACCCACTTATGATTTGGCCATGAAAAGGAGTGCAGTGCTGGTACATGTTACGACACACATGAACCTTGAAAGCATCATGCTAAGTCAAATAAGCCAGTCACAAAACGACAAATATATGATTCCAGTTACATAGAATATCTAGAATGGGCAAATTCATAGAGACAGAAAGTAGATCGAGGCCACCAGGGCTGGGGGAGCAGCGAATGGGAAGCGATTGCTTAACAGGTACGAAGTTTCTGTTTGGGGTGATGAAAGAGTTTTGAAATTAGTGGTGATGGTTGAAAGTTGTGAATATAATTAAGGCCACTGAAATGGGCTTAATGGTTAAAATGGCAAATGCTGTGTTTCATATATCCCATCACAATTTTGAAAAGCAAGAGAATGATAAATATAAAATGCAGGATATTGGGTACCTCGGGGTGTGGGAAGCCGGGGTCAGGGTGGCAGCAGAGCTCCTGGGTATATGCAAGTTTTTGACCACATTTCCCTTCCTCAGTTGCTGGTAAATTCATAGGCGTTAATTAGCTTATTTTCCAAATGAAAAATAAATAGAATAAGAGGGCCTTGGGCGGACAAATGTTGATGGATAATGAATCATCTGACTCTGTGCCTCTGAAGTTAAAAAAAAAAAAAAAAAAAAAAAACTGGAAAAGCAAACACCATGTTCCTATGAGCCAGCAGGGTGTGTTCTCATAAAGAGCATGAGAGACCCCAGAAGCCTCCCCCATTTGCTTCCTCTGTGCCATCAACAATGTTTTAGTTCTGAAGAATGGAGTAGCAACTGGTCTTTGTCCAGGGAGCAAAGGCGATTCAATGCAGAAAGGAGTCTTCTCAACAAATGGTGCTGGAACAATGAACATCCACATGCCAAAAACTGAATCTACACACGGACTGCTACGGTTTGCATATATGTATCCCTCCAAAATTCACATGTTGAAACCTGATAACCAAGGTGATGGTTACAAGGTGGGGTCTTTGGGTAGTGATCAGGTTGTGAGGGCCGCACCCTCGTGGGTGCAATTTGTGCCCTTATAAAAGAGGTTTCAGAGAGCTGCCTGGATCTTTGGCCTTTTCTGCCATGTGAGGATGCCATTAACAGAACAGGCCCTCAGCAGACACCAAACCTACTGGCACTGTGACCTTGGACTTCCCAGCCTCTTGAACTGTGAGAAATATATTTTTGTTTTTTGTACATTACCCAGTCTAAGGTATTTTGTTATAGCAGTAAAAACGGACTGAGACACAGACCTTACACCCTTCACAAACATTAATTCAAGATGGATCATAGACCTAAATGTCAAACACAAAACTATAAAACCCTAGAAGATAACATAGTGGAAAATCTAAGTGACCTTGGGTTTGGCCATGACTTCTTTAGATACAGTGGTAATGGCACAATCCATGAAAAATAGAGCAGCCAACACACAGCTTACAGAGCTGAGTAAGGAAAGGGCAACCCTGTCACTCTAGGGTCAAGGCTCCTGAGAGAGGGAAGGTGGACAGAGTTTCTGGGTCCTGGCCTGGCCTCAGCTTCCCTGAGAGTTCCCATGCTCACCTGGGCATTCTGTCTTCAGGTTAAAGAATGCTACAGAGGCCCAGGGGTTCATGGTGGTGACAGCCCTCACCATGCCTGTCCCTTGAGCACGGTGGGTGTTCTGCTGCAGCCTGGCTGCCATGCTGGGATGTTCCCATATCCTCACTGCCGAGCCTAGATCAAAGTAGCTGCCTCTGGATCAGCTGACTGTCTCTCGTGTCCTTCCTCCCCCACACTCTCCTAGGGCTTTGTATTTGTTAGCAGTTTCTGATTGCAGGAAGAAACCAACTCCAACTTTAGCAAGAAAAGGGATTTATTTGGCATGATCCTAGGTAGATCACCGATTTGGTGGAATGTGTGCTCAAGTAGGCCTTGGGATGCACAGGTGTGAACAATTTTGAGTGGGGCCCTGAGCCAGAAAGGGCCCTGCAGAAGGGCCAGGCTGCAGCGCAAGCTGCTCTGCCACTAGAGCCACAAGACCTAGCCAACCTAGTGGCGCTGGAGGGAGGGATCTGTCCATGGTAGGTAAGGATGCTGTGTGGAGCTGTGGGGAAGCCTCAGTAGAAGGATCCCAACACCGTCCTGCAGAGGTTGGAAGCAGGGCCATACCTTCTGTGGCACAGCTACTAACTAATGAGAAAGCAGCTGCTGCCATGCTGGTAGAGATTTAGAACCTGACCAAAGGACATCAAGCGTCCATGTGAGAGGAGCTGCCCATCATCATAAGCTGAGCATTGTCAGACCTGCTGAGTCATGACGCCAGGCAGGAGCAGCTGCAATCCCATGGAAATGGTACTTTCAGGACCCTGCCCAGCTGGGGCCAGAGGCACAAGTAAAGGATGTGAACAGGTAGTCCAGACCCTACGTCACCTGCCTCTCTCACATTGGTACTCTGCTCAGTTCACACCAATGGACTCACGGGCAGGGGGCTCCCTGTGACTGACTCTGGAAAACATGCACACCAGTTCCTCAATGGTTAATCATTATGTAGGTGCTAAGAAAAGTGACTGCTGCCACACTGCAGCCCACTCGGGGTGGCCCTGAGGGACAGGGGTGAAGAGAGGTCCTTCCAGTGAGCACTACCTTAGGTTGTCCACTTCATAGAGGAGAAATGGACTGAGATTAAGGTATCTGTGACCATCTGGGCAGTGGAAAGTGACTTGGCTGATTGGGTGGAGAGCCCAGCAGAGTAAGATGAGAAGGTGGGAGACAAGGTTTGGAGAAGTGTGTGTGGAGCCCTGTGCTTCCCAGTCCCACCCTCAGGAATGGAGCGCAGCAAGCCCATGGACAGAAGGAACCATCTGAGCGAGGTCAGCCAGCTTCTTGCCATGGGGCAACGGACCAGTGCTGGCAGTGGCCATGGTGGAAGGGCTGGAGGCTCTGCATGGCTCCAACAGCAAGGACTTCCTTTCACCAGGACTGATCTAGGCACTGCCGCTGCTCAAGGTCCCACTGCCAGCAGCAGAGATGGAAGCTGAGCCCTCGGTGTGACGCCATTCCTCAAGGAGACTGGGTGGCCGTTTGGTGGCAGGTCACAACCCGCTTGCACAGCAGCCCTCGTCCCAAGTTCTGCTTTCTGGGAAAAACCCCGGAGAAAAAACTCACGTTCTTTCTCCAGATTCTAGGCAGGCCCACCATTCCTGACTCTTGTCCTCTACACCAGGAGTTAGGGAGGAAAGGAAGGGCTTTGGAGGTGCCTTCCCCAACTGCTGCTGTCTAATTAAAGAGCCCTGTGTGGTTAACATTCCCGCGCTTGCCAAGCCTGGAAATGAAGCATGCAGCAATTTAATCAAGCGATCTTCCGCAGCCAGGGGGCATGGGCTCAGCAGCTCATGCAGGAGCCCTCGGGAAACCCTCTGGGAACCCAGCCCTCAATCGGCTGTTGCTTTCCAGGCAAAGCTTGTCCACGAAGCTGGGACAGGTGGTGGGAGTGAAGAGGAAGAGATGGAGGGGCTGCTAAAGCTGTGGGCCTGAGTGCGGGCTGGGGCTGAGGAGCAGGTAGGCAGGGGACCCAGGCTGGCCAGTCCTGTGCGCCCGAGGGCCCCAAGGCATCCGCAGCTACTCCACGCTTTGCTTCTCTCTCTCTTTCTCTCTCTTTCCTTTTAACAAAGGTGTTCATTTCAAAGACAGCAAGGAAATGGCCGGGCTGAAGGAGGGAAGCAGTCAGTACAGAGAAGCCACAGGGAGAGTGGTGCAGCCGTGTCCCAGACCTGGGAAAGGGGCTGAGATCTCGTCCCCCTCCCCGGCTCCGAACTCTCTCTGGGGGATCCGGCTCCTCCACACAGCCCCTCTCTCTCGGAGCGGCACCTCGCGGGCGACACGTCGGGTGCCAAGAGCCAGGGGACCCGACGCCGGGGGTCGCTGGGTGCCAGGGACCCCCGTGCCCGCTTCCGTCCGGGCCCGCCCCCGGCTTCCCGCGCGGGCTCTCGCGGCCCCCGCCCCAC
>NW_007730271.1:141997-148776 GCF_000696425.1 Galeopterus variegatus | reverse complement strand
TCGTGGGCCTGGCGGTGAGCCGCGGGGACTAGGGAGACGCCGGGCCGCGTGCTCGGACCCGGAGCGCAGCCCTGCGGCCCGGAGCGCGGTTTCCTTGCCTGTGCGTGGCGTGACTCCGTGAGTGCGTTCCTGTGCCCCGTCTGTGTGTGCGCGGAGGCTCCCCGGCCCCGCACGTGTGTACTTTCTGTGTGTACCCTGGGAACTGTCTAGAGAAATGTCCCGGATGGTGCGGACTGAGACCCCTTAGGGCTAAGTGGGAAGGAGGTCAAGGTCAGAGGGAGTCGGGACCCAGGAGCAGACAGGTATGCTTAGTTGCTCGGGCTTCAACTCCTGGGTTTATTGGTCAGGACTGGGGAGCAGTGCACGCAGGAGGGGCGTTTGCTGAGGAGAACGGAGGGGCTTCTAGACGAATGGGGGAACCCCTGCAGACATCGGCGGAGGAAAAGAATCAGGGGGCTAGGGAGGCCCCAGCTTTCGTGCTGTGAGCCGAGTTCCTCCTGCCCACGTGGGCGGGAGGCGAGGCGAGGCCAGGCGCTGGCGGAGTGGGGCGCAAATCTTGCCCCGGCCCAGCAGCGCTCTTGGTTCCTTCTCCGGGGCGCGTGGGGCTCTCCGCGTCTCCCTCTTGCTGCCCTCTGCTTTCTTTCCTCTGCCATCCTCGTCCCGGCTGCTGCTTCTTGTTTCTTGTTCCCGCTGTTTGGAAACCTTTCCTGGCCATTGCCATTACCCGAGTGGGATAGGGGTCTGGAGTGACCCAGGCTGGGGCCGAGAGGGCGTCCTATGCAATATCTCAGCGTTGGATTCTGGGGCTGCGGGCAACAGGCGGGCTGCGCTGGTTGGTGGATGGGGACTACGGATCCCATCCTTACCGCTTTCTTTTCTGGAATCATTCCAGCAAACGGCACGCGAGTCCAACGGGGCTGTCTTGACTTTCTTGGAGAAGGATTGGCATAGCGTTTCATTAAAGGCCAACCTCGGGGGGACGTGGGGAAAGGGGAGCAACCTGAGCAGCACTACGGGCCTGAAACGAGCCATAGGTGGGAGGCGACACCGGTAACCCTTGGGGCTCCCCTTGGCAGTCCGGGAAGGCCACCGCAGGTGGGGCTAGGGCTGGGGCTTCCTTTAGGAGGTTCCGCGTGGGAGGAGGTGGGTGGGAAGGTCCTTGCGCTGCGCCTTAGTCCTGCTTAACCGAGAGAGCCCAAGCTCTCCCTGTTGAAGGGACTTGCCCTTGGGGAAGAGTCAGCCGCCTCTGAACTCTTTCCTGGTGGGCTGAGGCCATCATTGATCAGCTCCCAGGGGACGCTGCTCGCTTTCAAAGATCCTGTGGAAGTTTGGATACAAACCTTTTTTTTTTTTTTTTTTTTTGCGGCTGTCCGGTAAGGGGATCCGAACCCTTAACCTTGTGTTATAACACCGCCCTGTAACCAACCGAGCTAACCGGCCAGACCCAAATCCTCACTCTCTTCATTCCTCCTTGGCACAGTCGGAGATGGGATGCAGGTTGAAAAGCTCCGCAACCATCCTTTAAAACTAACGGAAAATAAAAGGGGATTAACAAGTGAAAACCATTAGACTTCCGAGATGATGGCACTTTTGGGGGATGGATGCCCAGGCGCT
Source organism: Galeopterus variegatus (assembly GCF_000696425.1). Taxonomy (NCBI): domain Eukaryota; kingdom Metazoa; phylum Chordata; class Mammalia; order Dermoptera; family Cynocephalidae; genus Galeopterus; species Galeopterus variegatus. Next base: position 147,162 of record NW_007730271.1, on the reverse strand, counting down.
GCAGGCCCGAACCTCTTCAAAGAGGAAAAGGTCCCAAAAGACCAGTCAGCTTCCAGGACCCCTCACCTGGCTCCCAAACTCTTTAAACGTAAAGGTTAACTTTATTTCATTTATTTATTTATTTAGGCAGTTGGTCAGTCCAGGGATGTGAACCCGTGACCTTGGTGTTATAAGGTTGTGCTCTTAACCAACTTATTTAAACTTACAGGTGCTCCCCCATCTTCAACGTGTGCTTCTTCTTCCTGTGTCTTCCCGAGTGACCTTCTCAGGGTGAGGGACCCCACCGAGACACAATGCAGCCCATTGGTCTGATTTTCAGAAAACTGCACATGTGCAGCTGCAACACTTTCCATTTATCTTCCTGGTACCAGGGCTCCCTAGAACCCCTTCCTAGACCCACAGAGGTCTGTGACCCGCGGATTAAGAGCTCCCAAACCTCTGTCCTGGCCTTGAGTTCCAGACCCCTTTCTCCCAATGACTCACAAGCACTTAAAAAAAAGTACATCTTTATTGAGATATAATTCACATAGTATGCAATTTACCCTTCCAACGTGTACAATTCAGTGGTTTTTAGTATATTCACATCAGCCCTATCTAATTCAGAACGTTTTCATCACCTTAAAGGAAAACAGCTCATGCTCAGTGGCAGTCATTTCCCCATTTCTCTCTTAAAACCTCCTGGCCCTGGCTGCTTTCTGTCTGTATGGATTTGCTTTTTCTGGACATTTCCCATAAATGGAACCATACAATATATGGCCTTCTGTATCTGCCTTCTTTCATTTATCATAATGTTTTCAAGGTTCACCCCTGTTGCAGCACGTATCAGTACTACATTTCTTTTTATTGCCAAATAATGTTCCATCGTATGATTATGCCACGTAATATTTATCCATTGATCAGTTGATGGCCATTGGGTGGCTTCCACCTTTTGGCCATTATGAATAATGCTTCTATGAACATGGTTGTAGGAATATCTCTTTGTGACCCTGCTTTCAATTCTTTTAAGTATCTACCCAGAAATGGAATTTCTGGATCACACCGCAATTCTGTTTAGGTTTTCGAGGAGCCCGTGAGCTGTTTCCACAGGGCTGCGCCTTCTTATGTTCCCACCAGCCAAGCGTAAGGGATCCCATGTCTCCATGTGCTTGCCGACACTTTTTCTTTTTCCTTTTGTATTTTGTTATAGCTCTCCTAGTAAGTGTGAAGTGGTCATCTCATGGTCATCTTGATTTACATTTCCTGTTGGCTAAGTGATGTTGAGCATCTCTTCATATGCTTATGGCCCATCTGTGTGTCTTGTTTGGGGACGCGTCTGTCCGTGTGCCGGTGCCACAGCGCTTTCATTACTGAGGCGGCTGGCCAGTGTGGCTATCTGAATCCTCGACCTTGGTGTGATCAGCACCACACTCTCCCAAGTCCTAACCGGCCAGCCCAATTACTGCAGTTCTGTATCAAGTTTTGAAATCAGGAAGTGTGAGTCCTCTAACTTTGTGCTTCTTTTTCAAGATTGTTTTATTCTCAGTCTCTTGAGTTTTCATATGAATTTTAGGATCAGCTTGTCAGTTTCTGGAAAGAAGCCAGCTGGCATTTTCATAGACACTGTATTCAATTTGTGGATCAATTTGAAGAGTGTTGAACATGGGAGTATTGAAAATGAGCATGGGATGTCTATTTGTTTAAGTATTCTTTAATTTCTTTGAATGATGTCTTGCACTTCTCTTGTGAAACTTATTCCTGGGTATTTTGTTCTTTATGGTGCTGTCGTAAATGGAATTGCTTTCCTGATTTCATTTCTGGCTTGCTCATTGCCACGGTGTGGAAATACAACTGCTTTTTGTACATTGATTCTGTACCCTGCAGCCTTACTGAACTCGGTTATTACCTCTAATAGTTTTTCAGTGGATTCCCCAGGAATTTGTACATATTACAACCATATCATTGGCAAATAGAGATAGTTCTACTTCTTTTTTTCCAGTCTGGTTGCCTTTTATATTTTTTTCTTGCCAATTTGCTCTGGCTAGAACCTCCAGTACAAGGTTGAACAGAAGTGGCGAGAGGGGGCATCCTTGCCTTGTTCCTGATCTAAGACAGAAAAAGCTTCCAGTCTTTTACCAGGAAGTATGATGTTAACTGTGGATTTTTCATAGATGCCTTTTATCAGATTGAGGAAGTTCCCCTCTATTCCTAGTTTGTTGAGTGTTTTTATCATGAAGGGTTGTTAGATTTAGTCAAATGCTTTTTCTGTGGCTATTGAGGTGCTCACGTGGTTTTGTTTCTGTATTCTACTAATCGGGTCTGTCACAGGCACTTTCATGTGGCACGTCAGAACTTCCACCCCGTGTCTGCTATCCCAGTCATGTCCTAGGACGCTTAACCAAGCAAGTGGGGGTGGGGCGGGAGGGGTCGGGCTTGGGAGGTCTGGGATGCCCCTAAAGGGGTGATGACTGTGTGTTGAGACAGGAGAAGGAAGCTACGGGTCCCTTCCCAGAGCCTTTCCTGGTGCCCTTGCTTGCCCACTGTGTCCCTCTTCTCTGCCACCTTCGTCGCATACCTAATCATGTTCTGCACTCTGTTGAACTTGTCTCTTTGTCTTTTCCCTTTCAGACCAGTCAGTGCCCATTTGTTCGCGTGCCTGGCACGTGGCAGATGCTCAGTAAAGAACTCGCTGGTGAGTGGCACTGGCCTCTGGCTCACTCCACTCATCCTCCCGATGCCTGCGGAGCCTCGAGAGTGAGTCAGGACCTCCTGTCTTCTCCCCTCTGTCCGCAAGAGGAGAGGCTAAAGGACACCTCTCCAGCCCTTCTGGTTGTCCCCCAGGCGATCTTTCCTTCAGCACCTACTTGCTGAGCCCCTGCTGTGCCAGCTACCTTCCTGGGTGCTGGCGATCCAGCAGGGAGACACCTTGCCCCCTCCCCCCGGGGGGGGTCTTTTTATAAGGGGGAGACCACCATGTACAAATAGGCAATTGTGGGGAAGAGAGAGGTGGGGTGGTAGGCAGTGTCCCTCCCTCCACATCATCTTCCTCCACGTCGGTGTTTCCCACTGCCGTGCTGGGTGGCCCAATGGCCTCTCCCTCCAGAGCAGGGATCTAGGGCTGTTCTTGCAAGGCTGTGACCGTGCCCCAGCAGCACACGGTAGGTGCTGGGGAAGTTGCTGTGGAGTGCATGATCGGAAGGAAGGAGGCACTGAATTCTGACAGCTGTCATCTGGACAGGATCACTCTGCTTTGTACTATTGTCACAAGATTTTAAAATGTCCTTTCCTTCCTTACCTCGGAGTTCCTGAGGACTGTCTGATCCATTGAAATAAAATTCTGAAGTGAAAGAAAGCAGCTCGGTGGTTGCAGGGACGGGCAGAAGGAGCACGAGCATGCTTTTGGGGGATGAGAGACATGGCCATTATCTGGAAGGTGGCACGGTTTCCCAGGTGTTTGTGTACGATCTGTGAAAACTTTCAAGCTGTACGCTCTAAATGTGTGCAGTTTATCACGTGGTGATTATACCTCACTAAAGCTTTAAGAACAAGAACCGTGCGTTCACACACGCCCACCCCACAGGGCAGAGGCGGGTGCGAGCACTCGGCTCAGCGCGGGGACCTAGTGGGGTGAGTGGGAGTCCTTTTCCTTCCTTCTACTTCGGGGTCCCTGCCGGGGAAGGTGGTGCGGTTTGGTGATAGGAGTGGAGGCAGCCTAGACTGAGAGCTGTGTGACTAGGGGCAAGTCACTGAACGGCTCGGTGGCTCAGTGCCTCAGTTTCCTTTAAATAGGAGTGAAAAGAGCGCTTGCCTCCTAGGGTCGTTGTGATGAGGAGAGCAGACTGCATGTGCCCAGCATCACTGCCAGATCCACACGGGGGCCCCCTGGGATCTCACTGGGGTGGAGGAGAGACTGAGAAGCCCGGGGCTGGGAGGCTGCTTGACAAGAGAAGATGTCTTTCCTTTCATAGAGCATTCTGCCTGGTCCTCATGCCTGCTTGGAGCATTGGCAATGAGAAGCACTCCCCAGAGAATATCGTTTTGATTATTGCTCGATGCGGACTGTGCCCTTGGCATGGATATTCACCCAGTTAGCCTGAGGTGGGTGGGAGGATGTGTTTCCAGTTGCTGGTCTGCGTGCCCTGGAAGCTGTGGACATGCAGCCAAAGGTTGACCTTGATGATGACTTCAGGAATTGGTTGGCTTTTCCACGTGCACGGTGTGGTGTGGGGCATCCCTTGTTCCTGTCCGTCTGAGGCAGGACTACAGAGCTGTCTGTGACAGGCCAGCTCTCCTGGAAACGCCGGGACCAGGTGGAATGATCAGATTTCAGCAGACCCTGAAATCAGCACTACCTACTCAGCAGCTTTGGGGCTGAAAGGGGGAGTGAGGTGGGAGAAGAGATGCTTGGAAACGCTTGCCTGGCTTTTAGGTGTGAAAGTCCTTCCTGGTTCCTCCTTTCCCACCACCCACACCCCTTCCAACATAGCGCAGCTCAAGTGGGCACCCAGACGTGTGCGTGCACACACGCACACCCCACTACCACCACCATCACCACCAGCAGACTACTGAAGAGGCCTTCAAATGAAGCCCTTCCATGCTTCTCTCTCTTCTGCCCCTGGGCAGAAAAGCTGGGCACAGAGTTCTAGGGGTGAGTGGCATGGTTTGTCCAAGCAGCCGCAATTGGGGGCAGTGAGCAGCCATGCCATTTGCTGGGCCAGTCAGATGCTGGCAAGTGTGGTACTGTGTTCCTGCTAGAATTCTTAGAACAAATTAGTTAAGGCATTTTGCAGCCATCAATGCAATAAATTAATTCAGGCAAGTATCATCACTGGACTGTAAAACCATTAGATGGACTATTGTTGGGGGACAGGATATTCACTAAGTCCCCAATTATTACCCCAAATTACTTGTGAATTAGGAAGGGAAGATGCACCTTACAAGGGAGAGATCTGGCAGCCACCATCTTTTTTTTTTTTGTCCTTTTTGAGACCAGCTGCACTGCGCTCAGCCAGTGAGCGCAGGGGTCATCCCTATATAGGATCCGAACCAGCTGCGCTCCCAGCGCCGCACTCTCCCGAGTGCGCCACGGGCTCGGCCCTGCAGCCACCATCTTAACCAAACTGAGCATCCCCAACAGAGGGACATCCTGATCCCCCCTCCCCCCCCCCCCCCCCCCCCCCCCCCCCCCC
>NW_007730271.1:139978-141146 GCF_000696425.1 Galeopterus variegatus | reverse complement strand
GGGGGAGCGCTGTCGCGCTTCCCAAGCGGCGCACTGCAGCAGTGCGCCACCGGGCCGGCCCGTTTGTTTGTTTCTTTCTTTTTTTTAAAGATGACCGGTAAGGGGATCTTAACCCTTGACTTGGTGTTGTCAGTACCACGCTCACCCAGTGAGCAACCGGCCATCCCTATATAGGATCCGACCTCGTGGCCTTGGTGTTATCAGCACCGCACTCTCCCCGAGTGAGCCACAGGCCAGCCCTAAGACTCTGGGATTTTCTACAAGGCAACTATCCTGGAGTCTTCCAAGAGGTCAGTATAATGAAAGTAAAAAAAAAGCGGATAGATTGTTCTAGATTAAAGGAGACAAAATTAGAAACATTACCAAACGTAATATGGGTGCTTCTTGATTGGATTCTGGATCAAAAACACAGTTGGAGATTTGAGGGTGACTAATCATATCAGTGCTAAGTTCCACGGTGAGGGCGTCGGGGTTTCACAGACATGGGAGTCATGTTATCTTGCTTCCTGATGCTCCTGTGCTAATGCCTGTGTAGGAAGCAGCAGTGCAGGTGCACGCTGGAGTGTGCGCTTGGAGGAGATCCGGATGAAGGGAATATGCAGATGTTTCAATATGCCTGTGCGTTGACAATTTTCAAAATCTAGAGTTGGAAAAACATGAATGGGGACTTCTGCTGGGCCATTGAAAAGGCGTTCAGAGAGCCTGCCGCCCGGCTCGGCTCAGGCTGCTCTTCTCTGCGCTTCTCCTTTCTCCTCGATGCTCCGCCCGTTTGGGGATCTCCATAACACGTGTCTGAGGCTGGGGAGCTAGAGTCACATGTGTTTCCAAGGTGTCCTCTAGATATGGCTAACGGCAGAGCTGAGAGCCAACAGGTCGGTCAAACTCGGGGCCCCGGGGCAGAGAGCCACGTCCCCTTTCTGTTCTTCCCCAGCCTGAGTTATTAATCTGCAGAGTGGGGTGAGGAGAGTGTGAACATGGAAGTCCTGGGGGCCCCTACACATGATGGAGCTTCCGACCCCAGCCCTCGCGTTACAAAGGAGAGTGGGAGAGACCTTCCCCAGGCCGCACCGGGGGTCGGGACTGCGGAGTGGGGGTCTCCCCTCCTGCGCGCGCGGCCTCGGGGTGCGCGAGAGGCCTTGGAGCCGGAGCGCAGCCCGGGCGGGGGCAG
>NW_007730271.1:137044-139424 GCF_000696425.1 Galeopterus variegatus | reverse complement strand
CGGGGCGGGCTCTCCGGGGCCGGGAGCAGCTGCTCCTCCCCCAGGGCCCGCCACTCCCCGTCCGGTCGCGACCCCACCGCCACTGCCACCGCCTGCTCCGCGCCCGCGAGCCGCACTCTCCCTCGCCCGTCCCGTGTCCGCTCGCCTTCTCAAGGGCTCGGCGCCTGTCCTTTCCTTGGCTCTCCAGGGTCTTAGGCATTTTTCCTCTCCTGCACCTGTCCCCTCGGCGCTCTGGTGTCACCCGCGGGAAAACCCAGGAGGAGCGCTGTCCCACGACCTCGAGCCCCAGCCCGCTGTCTGCAGGCCGAGCCTCCGCCGTCCTGCCTGCCTCACCCCGTCCCCGCAGCGCTGTCCTACCCCCAGCACCCGCCTGTGACATCCGTCTTGGGCCCTCCCCATCCGCGACTTCCCTTCTCTCCTGACTGCGAGCTCCCGGCCTCCTTGGCCTCTTTTCTTGTCTCCACTCACTCCGCACGTAACCTCCTCCATCTCATGATTTTAAATCGAGAACAATTCCTAGTTGAATTCAACAACAATGGTCTCATGACACCTGGTTGGGTGGCCTGGGTTGGGGACAGATGTAGGTGGAGTGGCACACTGGAGATGTCTGCAGGTCTTAGGAACGTTAAGCTGGAGTTCAAACTTGTATTGAATGAAACATTCCCATTTCCCATTTCTGCCCCATCCCGAGTCCTCCCTTCTGTCACATGTTCACCCCCAAACGGAACCGTGCTCACTGAGCAGTCGCTCCCCACTCCCACCTGCTCCTGCAGCCACTAAGCTGCCTTCCGTATCTGTGCATTCGCCTATTATGGACATTTCGTGTCAGTGAAGTCACACACTGTGTGCCCTTCTGCGTCTGCCTTGCCGCAGATAGACTCCCCGAGATCTGCGTGCGCCGCAGCATGAACCAGCACCCCACTGCTCCTGAGGGCCGGGGCATACTCCCCTGCATGGGTGCACGCATCGATGTTTACCCGCGCATCTGTTGCTGAGCACTTGGGTTGCTTCCAAGTCTTGGATATTATGAATAGTGCTGCTATGAACATTTGTGTGCACACTTTTGTTTGAATGCCTGTTTTCAGTTCTTTGGAGATTGCTGTGTCACGTGCATAAACTCTATGTCTAACCTTTGCAGGGATGAACCGCCAGACTTCTCCACCGCGGCTGTATCATTGTACTTTGCCGCCAGCAATGTGTGAAGGTTCCAGTGTCTCCACAGCTTCCACAGCGCTGGTTATTTTCATTTTGTTGATTCCAGCCATCCTGGTGGGTGTGAGGTGTGGTATCTCATTGGGGTTTTGATCTGCATTTTCTTTTTTTTTTTTTAAACATGACCAGTAAGGGGATCTTAACTCTTCTTGACTTGGTGTTGTCAGCACCGCGCTCTCCCAGTGAGCTAACCGGCCACCCCTATACAGGGATCCGAACCCGTGGCCTTGGTGTTATCAGCACCGCACTCTCCCAAGGGAGCCACAGGCTGGCCCTTGATTTGCATTTTCTTGATGACTAGAGATGTTGAGTATCTTTTCATGTGCTTGTTGGGTGTCATTTTTGAGCCCTTCCTGTCCCTTGCCCCCAGCCCAGCAGCAGGTCCTGGCAGCCTACCTCTAAAACACAAGCTGACTCTGAGCACATCCTGCCACCGCCACTGCCACCCCTGGGGCAAGCCACCATCCTCTATGGCCTGGACCACTGCAGTCTGCTCTCATAGAGGCCAGAGCCATCGCCTGCCTTTTCTGGGTGCTCATTATACTCCAGCAGGCACCCTTGGGCTTAGCATTGGCTGCTGCCACTGCCTGGAATATTCTTTGCAGTCCCTAGTACGCCTGATTCCTTGTCATCATTCAGTCTCAGTTTAAGTGTCACCTCCCCAGAGAGGCTGTCCCTGACCACTCTATCTACCACTGGCATTTTCAATGTAGTAACTTGACGCACTGAACGCAATCCAAAGTGACCTGATTGGCTTGTTTCTTACCTGGGTTCTACCCCTACACAAGCCTCCCCAGCATGGGGTCATGTCTGTCGTGTCCAAGACTGGACCCCTTGTTCTGCTAGTATTCAGACCAGCTTCTGCTCTGAGAGGACAGCAGGCCTGCCATGTTCAGGTGGTTCCCAACTGACTGGGGACCAGAAGGGTCACTGCAGACCTCATCTCCTGCAGCCCCACTGGTGGGGGTGATGGTGGCTCTCCTGGGCACCCTGGCATGGGCTGTGGGGTGCAGAAAGGGCATGGGCTCCCTCCAAAGGCAGGCCAACCCGGGATCCTGGGGCTCTGCCTCTCCTCCTCGTTGGCTGGGATCTGCGAGGGGTCAGTGTGTCCCCAGCCCCCATCCTCTTCTGCTCAGACACTGAGCTGGGGGAGATCAGGGCCCACACC
>NW_007730271.1:135378-136710 GCF_000696425.1 Galeopterus variegatus | reverse complement strand
GGGGGGGGGGGGGGGGGGGGGGGGGGGGGGGGGGAGGGAGGGAGCGTGCAGAGAGGGCTGCCCCTGGCCTGAGGCCTGCCCAGCCTAACTGGCCTGCCACCCTATGGCCAGGCCCTTCTCCAGCCTTCCAGAAAGAACCAGCTTCCCAGTACTCCCTGGGGAAGGCGTGGAGCTGGCTCCTCTGGGGGTGGGGGCAGTGCTTGGTTCCCTGTTCCCCTTCCAGGCTGGCAGGTCCTGGGGTGAAGGCCCTTCCCCAGTTGGATTGCATATGCAGAGCCCCTCCCACCCCCCACCTCTAATGTGACTTCATTGCCATTGCTGTACCTTGAACCAGCACCCAAGGTGCCTGAGCCCAGCCTTAGGGTGACCAGGAATACAAACTGGTTGATTGCCACTGAGTCCTGGGGCCTTGGAGAAACTGAGCAAAACTCAGAGCATATTGTGGGCTAGATTGGTTTTACATATTTTCTTTCTGATTATAAAAGTAGAGTTTATTATAGAAAACTCTATAAAGAAGGGGCTGGCCGGGTAGCTCAGATGGTTAGAGCACAGACTTGTAACACCAAGGTCGAGGCCTCGGTTCCCCTGCTGGCCAGCTCCCCGCCTCCCTCCCTGCCAAAAAAATGAGCTGTAAAGAATAAAAATCTCCCAGAGATAAGCACTGCTAAGATTTTTACATTTTTATGAATTTCTTTCCAGTCTGTAAAGAAAGTAATATTTGATACATACACACCAATGAATATTCGTAACATGAGTCAACGAAAAATAGTTTTAAAAACCCATGAGCCCCCGGTGCCTCCCAAGCTGGAGCATTTGCAGAAGCACGAAGCTCCAGTGCCCCGCCCTGCCACAGGGCCAGGCTGCCTCCCGTATCTAAGCAGGACTTTTTGCTTACTGTTTTATCATGAGAATTTTCTGATGATGCTATTCTTATTTGAAGTTTGTAAACATTTATTTTTTTCAAAAAACAATGTAGCCTTTTTATATAAAGTTTGGAAAACAAGAAAAAAAATCTCTGAGATTTTCGTTTCTCTTGCTCGATGATTGTATATGTTCTTTCCCAGCCTCTTTCCATGTATGTACATATATGTTTCATATGGTTACTGTCATAGTTCACATGCCACTTTATGTCTTTGAGAAACAGGCTTTTTTTTTTTTTTGTCTTTTTTCGTGTCCGGCAACGGACTGCAACCCTCAGTGTCACGCCCGTACCGGACCGGGACCGGCAACGGGATCGCAACCCTCGGCGCTGTGCCCGCCCCTTGCTCAGCCAGTGAGTGGGAACCGGTCTGTATGTGGGATCCAAACCCTTGGCGGGAGGGCCGCCGCGCT
>NW_007730271.1:131028-134378 GCF_000696425.1 Galeopterus variegatus | reverse complement strand
GGCTTTTTTTTTTTTTTTTTTTTTCTTTTTGGCTGCTGGCCAGTACAGGAATGGAACCCTGGACCTTGGTGTTATCAGCACCACGCTCCAACCAACTGAGCTAACCGGCCACCGCCCTAGCAGGCTTGTTCTGAAGACCTTGTGAGAGGGCAGTTGTACACTTCAATTAGTTAGACACTTATGGTTAAGACTGTTGCTAAGTTTTTGGTGTTAAATATAATGCTGGTATCTCGATAAGTTAGATATAGGATTACCATATGGCCCAGCAACTCCACTCCGAGGTATACAGCCACAAGAACTGAAAACAGGGACTCAAAACAAACACCTGGACAGCAGTGTTCATAGGAGCAGTACTCACAGTAGCCAGAAGATGGAAACAACCCGAATGTCTTATCAACTGATGAGTGGATAAACAAAATGGTCTGTCCATACCACAGAGTGGTGTGGGCACAGTGAGATGTCATTCCGCCGTGGCAGATGCTGACCCATGCTGTAACAGGACAGACGTTGAGAACATGCTCAGTGACAGAGGCCGGACACAAAGGGCCCACATTGCATGATTCTAAGTCTATGGAATGTCCAGATAGGCAAATCCATAGAGACAGAACGCAGAGGGGTTGCTAGGGGCTGGGGCTGGGGCTGGGGGAATGGGCAGTGACTGCTTTATGGGTATAGGGTCCCCTGGTCCCCTTTTGGGGTGATAATAATGTTCTGGAATTACATAGTGGGGATGGTTGCACAGCATTGTGAATGTGCTAAATGCCACTGAGTTGTACATTTTAAGGTGGTTAATTTTACATTAGGTGTATTTTACCACAAGAAAAAAATAATGCTGCTGTGAACATCCTTGTAACGAAATTCATGTACTATCCATTATTACTACTATTTTAGGTAAGATTACTTAGAGCAAATTTATTGGATCAAAGCGTATGATGAACCTTTGCAAGGGTCTTTATAGTTTTTGACAAATTACTCTCCCCAAAGTTGGCCATTTTACACTCTGGGGGGAGCTGCAGACTGAGAGAGTGTCCAGACAGGGTGATGTGGTTGGCTAGGAGTCCACAGGGTCTGGAGGTGGCCACTGCTCTTGGGACCCATGGAGACTGGGCTTACAGGGGACTCAGGCAGTGAGTGTTCCCGGTGTGCAAGTGGGACTCAGGCCGTCCCCAAGCAGTGTGAGTGCCACTTGGGTCACATTCGGGAAGAGGAGCCCCACTAAGGCTTCAGTCCCCTGTGCAGGGCAGGGCTTCCACCTCAACTGGGGTTGGGTTGGAGCTGCAGTGCTAGGACCAGCCCGCTCGGGCCCATCTTGGCAGCAAGTCAGGAAGGAAACAGACCTGAGTGCTGAAGAATGGCCCAGGGGAGCCAGAAAGTCCTGGGCCAGGATGGCGGTGCACTGGTGGCTGCCTGCTCTTTCCTGGCAAGGGGTTGCCAGGGACGTTTGTTTTGATCCTTGTGCTCCTCCGTCTCCTCGGTGTGGGGCTTTGAGCACTTTTATTATTTGAAAGGAAATGCCATGGATGTGTACAAACTGCACTGTTCCATTACAAGGCGGAGGGGCAGTCTGCGTGAACAAGCTTTGAGGGTTTTGCTTGACTGCAAGCTTGCTACGAAAGCAACAGGGTTGGCTGCCGAAAGGTAGTTCAGTTTCTAGCTAAGGTGAAGAATAATAGGCCAGCTAGAGATGACGAGAGTCACTGGGAACCAGGACAAGGGGGGACAAGGGACATTCGGGTGGGCTTTCAGGTGTGTGAAGTGTTAGAAAATAAAATGCATTTCTTCCGGATTGTTCTAAGGGAGGTAGGTTTGCACTCGATGAAGGAAAGTTTTTTTTTTTTTTTTTTCCTTTTTGACTGGCAACGGATCACAACCCTCAGTGTCACGCCTGTACCGGACCGGACTGGCCCGGCAACGGGATCGCAACCCTTGGTGTTGCGCCCGCACCTCGCTCAGCCAGTGAGCGGCCGGTCTGTATGTGGGATCCGAACCCTCGGCAGGAGCGCCACCGCGCTCCCAAGCGGCGCACTGTAGCAGTGCGCCACCGGGCCGGCCCCAGGAAACAGTTTTTAAATAGAGTTTTCAGACAACCAGCCAGGCAGCAAGTCCCACTTTCCCCTCACTGGATGTGCCCCAGGAGGACCTGCCGGCCAGCTGTCTGCACGGCCATGATCCCAACTGTGGATTCCTTCTGGATATAAAAGTAGCCAGGCCTCTGCCCTCAGGTGCCCCTGGCCTGGTGTGGGGACATATATAGAACAGAGCTGAGGTAGGTGAGAAGAGCCACCCTCAGCCGGCGTGGACCCAGGCTGGGGTGAGGACCTTGCCCGGGAGCACTGGGAAGCTGGGTGCAGAGCCCTCGTGGCGCTGTGCTGGCAGGCTGCTCCTCGCCACGCTATCCTTAGCACCCTGACCTTTGGGCCCTCGCAGGTCAGAAAGCTTAGTGTGGTGTGACTGTATGTGGCCAGTCTTTGGATGACTTGTCTTGCAGGCAGCTTCCAGAGCCTGATGGAAGTCAAATCACTGGGGCTGTTACAACGCACCCGCATGTGAAGTCTGGCAAGCCTCCATTTGTGCCACGCACACGATACTTTTTTTTTTTTTTTTTTTTTTTTTTTTGCTGTGGCTTTGCTGGTGGCTCCTGCCGGCGCCACAGCTCGGGCAGGGACTGGGCGTGTGTGTGTGTGCACGAGTGTGGAGCTTTAGCTGGCATGGACGCGCCTGGGTGCCTGGCTGAGAGCGGGTGTAGCTGCTGCTTGTGTGGATGAGTCTTTCATTTGGCGCACCAAGTGGGCCTTTGTCCCCTGAGGTCTTGGGATGGCTCTTCGCTTTGTGACTCTCTGTGCACGTGATGAGCTCCTCATCTGGTTTAGTGCTCCTGGGACAAAGTGTGGGCCCTGCAGCCCTTCAGGTGACAGACAGGTTACAATGGGACAGTTGGCAGTCCCCCATTACTTTCAGATGCTGCATGAGGCAGGCAGGAAGGGACAAGCAGTTGCTGAGGAAGCCCAGATCAAGAAGGAAAGATGCATACAGGTTGCTCTGCCGGAGAAAGGGGCAGGGAGAGCGCTGACAGGGAGAGACAGAGGGACAGAGGACAGCCACGCCACAGAGGCAATGGGCATGGCACTGAAGAGAGAGGAGACAGGAGGGGAATGACACATGCTGACTCTGGAAGAAGAGGGTTCACTGCCGTCCCCACTGCCACCCAGACCCGCCCCCACCCACACAATCCACCCACTCCAGACCCCACTTCCCTTCCACACACACCTGAACCCTGCCCAGTCCATGCCCCCAGAGCCCCCCCCCTCACCCTCACTCCCACCCCCACGTGGTACCTGCCTCCCGTGTGC
>NW_007730271.1:129027-130070 GCF_000696425.1 Galeopterus variegatus | reverse complement strand
GGGTTGCGATCCCGTTACCGGTCAGTAAAAAAGACAAAAAGGAAAAAAAAAAAAAAGAAGGTATGGAAGGCAGATTCGAAGCCACCCGTGTGCACCCGTCCCTGCCCCCTCCTCGCCTTCCCTCTCTGCAGGGATTTGGTGTTTGTTATTCTGATGCACGTTTTCTACTATTCATGCTATTAATAAGCGTGTGCGTGTGCCCGTAGACCACATGCACGAGTATGCCAGGGTTTTTAATCCATTCGACTGTTGACAGGCCTTTGGGCTGTTTCCAGCGTTTGGCTGTGATGACCGTCGCACACATCCTCTTGGTCCTCTTGGTCATGCAGTGTCAGCTGTTTTAACTTGCTCAGTTCCAGGGTCCTGAAGGGCATGCGGTCTCCTTGCATCAATCCATGTGCTCGTGGGTTGGTCTGGGCTCCCTTTTCCCTGAATGTCTGGTGACAGATGTCCTTTGCCCATTGTCCTACTGTGTTGTTTGTGTTTTCTAGGTGTTCTGTAGGAATTCTTTGTATATTCTGGTTAATCTGCTGTCAGCTCTATGCATTGCTAAGGATCTTCTCCTAGCCTGTCTTTTTATTATGTTTACGATGTCTCCTGTTGCCCAGAAGTTTTACATCTTTTCCATTATTGTTGGCCCATTTTCATCTGAAGAAATCTCTTCTCTATCCCAACACCATACAGGTGGTGTTCTCTCGTCTCCAAGGTAGGCAGTTTTGCTTTGTCCATTTAGGGGCTTGACCCATTGGGAAGTGCTTGGTGGGGGCTTGGACCGGTGTCAGGAGGGAGGTGTGAGTGCAGAGGGCACTGGTATCTGGTGTGCGAGCCCCCGTGTGTGCAAGCACACGCATGCGGGGCTGGAGCGGGATTCTGGGGGGATGCAGGCCTGGGTTTGGACGTGTTGCATTCGATGCACCTTTTAGAGACTGGAGTGGTCTAGTAGGCAGTCTGAAGGTCGGGGACATTTCAGTGGTGGCTTTACCAGTTTGCCTCCTTGTGACAGTTGGGGGTGGGGCCGGGCAGGTCTCTGGGCAGGACTGAAG
>NW_007730271.1:119919-128014 GCF_000696425.1 Galeopterus variegatus | reverse complement strand
TCTCTCCCCCCCCCCCCCCATTAGTTCTTGAGGCCCACCATGACCTGATGAGGAGAGAGAGGAGGCTGAAGAAGCCCATGGTGCTCGGCTGCAGAAGAGGTCCCCCTGCTGGGCTGTCACAGGCAATCTCTCTGATGGCCCCTGATCTGAGGTGCTGAGGCTGTGTGAGTGCCCATCCCCCCCTTGACATTCCAGCCCCCAACAGCCTGCCCTGCACGCTCCTCTCAGTGCCGGGGCCTGGTTTCCATAGCAACACTGCTGCTGGGTAACGATTCCAGGGAGAAAGACATTCCTGCGGTTGCCAGTGTCACCTGAGTGTCCCACAGCATGCTTGTTGCCCTGCTTGTTTCGGGGAGACGCCTCCCCCACAGGAATCCTGAAGACAGCTCCAAGCCCTTCTGCTTCTGTGCTTGCGGCCAGGCTAGAGCAGCGGTGAGCTGCTGAACGTTCCCAAACACAAAGCCCTGATTCGGAGCATTTGCCGATTTCCGTGGTGTAAATACTCTCACAGCAGGCGATTTCAAAGCATCACTGAACATACAGTTAGGGGGAGATGTGTGGCCACACGCCGTCATGAAGTATTTCCACCTTCCAGACACAAAAGATGTAAATAACCCCAAGAGCACAGATAACAGTAACGTGTAGTAAAATAATTAGAAAGTGATGGGGAGTCCATGCCAGTCCCCATGAGTGCTGCCTCCTCCAGGAAGTACCTCCCGATTCCTCCTCACTGGCCCTGTGACACGTGCCTGAATTCTGGTGGTGGTGGTCCTGTCTCCATTTGCCTCCCCCCCCAGGAGGAACTCAAGGTCATAGCATCCCTTCCTAGAGCCCGGTGTGGGCTGGGTGCTGCAGAAACTGGTGGCTGGGCTGGGGCTGGCCTTCTACCCGCAGGTGCCTTGAGGGCCCCCCTTGCTCCACCCAGCTGGGCCTCCCAGTAGCAGTAACGGGCTTGCTTCCTTTGCTGTCGCTGCCGCCGCGAGCCTCAGCCCCTGTCCTCCTACTCTTCCATTCTGCTCTTCCTGCAAAGCTGTTCAAGTCCTGCTTCTTGCTTGGGCCCTGGCCTGCGATGGCCTCCTCCTCCTCCATCTCCCATTCTGACTACTGCAGCCTGTCCTGGCTCATGACCTTGATTCAGTCCCTTCGTCTTGCTGAGCCTCAGTTTCCTCATCTGCAAAATGGAGACAATAATGGCATTCTCCCTCAAGATTGCTGTGGGTTCAGGATTCGGTGGCAACCCACATCAGGCGCCCTACCTGGGACCTGGCACATACCAGGTGTCCAAGAAATGATGGTGGCTTTATAATGGCCACTTCCTTGGCACCTCTCTTAGGCCACCTTTCCATTCTAGGAGATTTCTTGTGTGTTGAGGCAGTCACCACCATGAGGACACAGACCATGTTATTATGCATCCCCACCCAACCCTGACCCTCCCCAGTGAGTAGACATTTGTTGACAGACCTCGGAAGAGAAGTCAAGGTCATCTTCCTGCCTTGATGCTGGATGAGCACAACACAGATGCTCACTGAGGGTTGGCTGGTATGGCTCAGTCATTGGCAAGGGGCTCTCTGGAACCTTCTAGATGCTAGCTCTGGCCTTAATGCTGCCTGAAGGAGAAGCAGGTCCTGCTGGGAGAGAGAACAGAAGAGTTGTGGATGGAAGGCTCCTGCTGAAGGAGGGACTGAAGGATGTTCTAGGGCAGGGGCAGAGCCTCCGGATGCAGTGTGCAGACACCGTGCCTCCCTGGCCCTTGGTGTGGCCCAGCGAGCCCCAGACAGCACTCCATGGAGTAGAGGCTGAGAAGTGGGGTTTGCCTGGGAAGGAGGGCACCAAGGGGAGCTGGGGCTGTGGATGTAGAGCGGATTCCTTGGTTGAGTGAATTGGGGGTGCTGGTTGGCGGCTGAGGGGCCTGCTGTCCAGGGCCTCTGTCTTCCCCTCCAGAGGGGAGGAGCTGGCCCGTGAGGGTTCTCACAGAGGCGTGTCTCTGCTGCAGGTGAACGGGAAGGAGCTCTCCAAGCTGTCTCAGGAGCAAACCCTGGAGGCCCTGCGCTCCTCCAAGGAGCCCCTGGTGATCCAGGTGCTGAGACGCAGCCCCCGCCTCCGGGGGGACAGCTCCTGCCACGACCTGCAGCTGGTGGACAGTGGCACTCAGACCGACATCACCTTCGAGCATATCATGGCGCTGGGCAAGCTGCGCCCACCCACCCCACCCATGGTCATCCTGGAGCCGTACGTCCTCTCTGAGCTGTGAGTCGTCCTCAGGAGGGCCCCGGGCCCTGCCTCCAGAGAGAGCATGCCACCTGGGGCAGCCATCTCCACGCCATCCAGAGGCTGCATCTGTGCAGCTGTGGGCGTGGCAGGGAAACCCCGAACCAGCCGGCCTCTCCTTGGCCTCCAGAGCTGACCGTGGCACTTGAGGGCTCAGACACTTCCAGGCATCTAGCCTTAAGCTGGGCACCAGTGGTGAAGGGGGCCAAGGGGAGGCTTGCACGCAGGCCCCCCCATCATGTCTACCCCAGGACTGAGGGAACACCGTCCTGTCCTGACACTTTGCTGCTGGAAATGTAGCTTCTCTCACGGCCCAGCTGGCCATGGTCGAGGTCCCCCCCACTCCCCACCCTCCTGTGCCACCTCACCGTCTCCTGCCTCACAAGCATCACTCCTTGAATCTTCTTGCATTCTTTGCCTGTCCCATCCCTCTGCGTGCTCTGACTTTCCTCCATCTTTTTGGCTTCTTTCTTTGGCCCGCTCAGAAGAAGGGCCTTCCATCCAGGCCTGGCGGCTCATGATCATGAGCACTGACTCATTCTGCTACTCTTAGCCAGGCTGCAGGGAGGAGGTCCTGGGATCCCCCTCCTCTGCATGGAGGTAGGCTGCAGGGTCATGAGCAGCCAGTTTTAGCTGTGGGGCAAGGAGGGCAGCCCCTGGAGGTAGAGTGGATTTCCCTCTGCTCTGCAGAAGTCTTCCAGGGCCTGGATAACTCCTGGGGACGTTGCATGAGTGGGGCCAGCACTGGGCGGGCGGGTGGGTGGGCACCTGGAGCTTTGGAGAAGTCAGTCCCTGCTGGCTGGCGTGGCTGTAGGAGTCTAGCCTGGGGGATGGGGCGGGAGAGCTAGGCACGCCTGGGGCCTCAGTGTGGACCCCTGCACACTCCCATTCAAGAAGCGTTCCTGGTCTTTGCATGGATGCATGTTGTGCAGAAGGAGGGGCTCTAAAGGAGGCAGCAGGCCACCTACCCTCCAGAGCGCACCCGGAGCGGGGCTCCATGCTGAGCGCAGTGGGGCCGGCCAGCCCAGGAGCTGGGGCTAGGGCATCAGAGTAGCAGACGGCCGGCCTGACCCGCACCTTCTCCTGGGCAGCCCCCCCATCAGCCATGAGTATTATGACCCAGCGGAGTTCATGGAGGGCGGCCCGCAGGAGGCAGACCGTATGGATGAACTGGAGTATGAGGTGAGCCGGGCGGTCAGGCCACGGCCCGCAGCCAGCCCCGGGAGCCGGCCCAGGACGCTGTCTGCGGCCCTGCTCAGGCCTGGCTCCTGCTGCCCCCAGGCGGCTGGGCCTCGTGGCCCTTCCCGGCACACACCTGGCTGGCAGGGAGGGCGCGGGTGAGGTTGTGCATCCCGTCCATGTTGGTGAGTCCATGTCCCACGCATGTCTGTGTCCTGTGTGTCTTGTGTGTGTCTTGGGCATTTCCTGGTAGGGGAGACCATTGAACACAAGCGCCATCTGGGATGGTAAGAGAAACCCTCCGAGCGGGGGGCTGGAAACTCAGCTCAGGTGTGGAGGGGAAGGTGAGCTGCTGCCGGTGCAGTGCGGGGGGCCGGGCTGAAGCTGCCCCCGTCGGCACGCCTCCTTGCTCACGTGCTTCCCCTGTGGCAGGAGGTGGAGCTGTATAAAAGCAGCCACCAAGACAAGCTGGGCCTGATGGTTTGCTACCGCACGGACGACGAGGAGGACCTGGGCATCTATGTTGGCGAGGTATGGAGGCAGACGCTGAGGCAGGGGAGGTACCCCCACTCCGTCCTCTTCACACAGCCCTCCCAGGGCTCGGAGGCTGCCCATAAGGTCCCTGCCAGCTGCCAGGGATAGGGCATCACAAATAAGCTGCTGGGTACTGGGTGGCAAGGCCAGGACAGCCGATGGCTCCATTGTGTGTCCAGCGAGGCAGTTGTACAGAAGGAGACCTGAGCCTGGGGTGGGACAGCAGACAGGCTTTGTTCTCTCCCGCATCCTGCGGCTAGCCCCCTGAGACTCAACAGGGGGTCCCCTTCTCCCCTCCCTGACTTGGGCAGATGTCTGTGTACTCACGGGAGGGCGAATGGCTCCCCAGCTGTCCTCCATGCTAGCAGTATCCTCAGCCCATCAAGTCCTAGGGCTGATCTTTTTCAGTAGGGGGAAGCATCCAGCTTCCTGCTTTTGCCCAATCCCTGACGAAAAAGAACAGGTTTCTGTGCAAAAGAGCATAGGTGTGCCAGGGGCAGGGCACAGGGTGGTGGGCAGGGGCTGGGGTGCTCTGGTCGGCAAGTTGGCATGTGCTCTCCCTGAGGAGAGGCAGCTAACCCAGGGACCACTGCCTTCGGCCCCTACTTTTCGGGGCTCAGAAGCTGCTGCTCTGAGCTGGAGTGGGAGCCAGAGAGAATTTCAGTTTGCTTTGGGGGTCCCTGAGGTGAGGCTGCCCCTTCCTACTGAAAGGGTACCCTAGGCATCAAGTCCCCAAAATGTGTGTGTCCTGCAGGTAAATCCCAACAGCATTGCAGCCAAAGACGGCCGGATCCGCGAGGGAGACCGCATCGTCCAGGTGAGCACTGGCAGAGCCAGCAGGACTGACTGCGGCCCACTGTGCCCGCAGCCCCAGCCCCACCCTCAGCTGATCCCTCGCTGGGGCCCACTAAGAGCCTCGCTTGCTGCCAGGTGGCCTGCTGGCCCGAAACCTGGGCGAAGTCTCTTCTTTCTCCTGCTCAGCCGGGTCAAGTGGCTCCCTGGTGCCGGTGGGATCGGCTGGCACCCAGGGCCCTCACTGCTTTGGCACCTCTCCTGCCTCAGCACCCACCTCTCTCTCTCCCCACTCCTGTCCTCTGAGCACACACGTCCTCTAGCATGGGTCATAGTGTCCTCTCCCTGGCATTTTACGTTTACTCACATCCTACCAGAGCTCGACAGCCTGCCCCAGCCCAGCGTGCTTGGGCTCTCTGTGGCCCACCCAGAGCCTGCCTGGGCCAGCCCTAGCATCTTTAGTGATTGACCCCTGGTCTGCTGCAGATTAATGGTGTGGACGTCCAGAACCGGGAAGAGGCGGTGGCCATCCTGAGCCAGGAGGAGAACACCAACATCTCCCTGCTGGTGGCCCGGCCTGAGAGCCAGGTTTGTGTGCCCGGCAGGGTGACCTGGGGCCCCTGACATCAGGTTCTCTGTCTTGAAAGCTGCTGATCCGTGACAATGGCACAGACATGCCAACAACCTGGAGTTGATGCAGGGCAGGCGGGCAGGGGTATCCCAGAGCCCCTTTCTCCTTCCAGCCTCTGGTGGCTGAGTGGGCTGGGACCACCCCCTTTCCTGTGTTATTCAACTTCACCAACACCAGGAGGCTGGTTGTCAGGCCTAGAGGGACTGGAGGGATGTCTGAGCAGGTCCTTGAAGTGGTGGGAACAGCATGGGCTTGTCTCTCCAGCTGGCAAAGCAGTGGAAGGACAGTGACCGGGATGACTTCCTGGATGCCTTTGCCTCTGAGAATGAGGGGGACCTGCATGCTCAGAAGCTGAAATCGCCCCCTGCCCAACAGGTGAGGAAGGAGGAAGGGTGGCAGCTGGGGAGGGCAGGAGGGAGGGAAGAGGAGGAAGGGGCTGGGGGTATGTAGAATCTCCCAGCCTTGGCCGGGAAACGAACGAAGCCAGCAGCCCCTTCTGATCCCCCTTGTCTTTCTGCCCCAGGTTGGAAACGAAGAGGAGAAGGGGGCTCCTGATGGGGGCCAAGGCCTGAGCAACAGCCAGGAGCTGGACAGTGGAGTGGGCCGGACCGATGAGAGCACGCGCAACGAAGAGAGCTCTGAACATGACCTGCTGGGGGACGAGCCCCCGAGCACCACCAACACCCCTGGGAGCCTGCGCAAGTTCGGCCTGCAAGGGGATGTCCTGCAGAGTCGGGACTTCCACTTCAGCATGGACTCGCTGCTGGCTGAGGGGGCGGGGCTGGGAGGGGGCGACGTCCCGGGCCTCACTGACGAGGAGTATGAGCGCTACCGCGAGCTGCTGGAGATTAAGTGCCACCTGGAGAACGGCAACCAGCTGGGTCTCCTCTTCTCCCGGGCCTCCAGCGGCAACAATGCCCTGGACGTCAACCGCAACGAGAGCCTGGGCCACGAGATGGCCATGCTGGAGGAGGAGCTGCGGCACCTGGAGTTCAAGTGCCGCAACATCCTGCGGGCGCAGAAGATGCAGCAGCTGCGGGAGCGCTGCATGAAGGCCTGGCTGCTGGAGGAGGAGAGCCTGTACGACCTGGCGGCCAGTGAGCCCAAGAAGCACGAGCTGTCCGACATCTCCGAGCTGCCCGAGAAGTCGGACAAGGACAGCACCAGCGCCTACAACACAGGGGAGAGCTGTCGTAGCACCCCACTGCTTGCGGAGCCCCTGCCGGAGAGCCCCCTGAAGCGGGCTGCTGCTGGCAACTCCAACTTGAACCGGACCCCTCCTGGCCCCCCTGTCGCCACCCCCTCGAAGGTGGCTCCTCCTCAGGGAAGCCCCGCCAAGTTCCAATCCCTCTCCCGGGATCCCGAGGTGGGCCGGAGACAGCACGCAGAGGAGCGCATCCGCCGCAACCCTAAGATGGGGGTGACGCTGGAGCGAGTGGGCCCTGAAGGCAGCCATTACCTCTCACGGCGCCACCGCGGCCAGGGCCAGGAGAGCGAGCACTACCAGAGCTGCATGCAGCTGGCCCCGGCGCGAGGCCTGGAGGAGCTGGGCCACGGCCCCTTGAGTTTGGCCGGCGGCCCGCGGGTGGGTGGGATGGCGGCCGTGGCCACCGAAGCGCCCCGCATGGAGTGGAAGGTGAAGGTGCGCAGTGATGGGACCCGCTATGTGGCCAAGCGGCCCGTGCGGGATCGGCTGCTGAAGGCCCGGGCGCTGAAGATCCGGGAGGAGCGCAGCGGCATGACCACCGATGACGATGCGGTGAGCGAGATGAAGATGGGCCGCTACTGGAGCAAGGAGGAGCGCAAGCAGCACCTGATCCGGGCCCGGGAGCAGCGGAAGCGGCGTGAGTTCATGATGCAGAGCCGGCTGGAGTGCTTGAGGGAGCAGCAGAGTGGCGACAGCAAGGCGGAGCTCAACATCATCGCCCTGAGTCACCGCAAGACCATGAAGAAGCGGAACAAGAAGATCCTGGACAACTGGATCACCATCCAGGAGATGCTGGCGCACGGTGCACGCTCGGCCGACGGCAAGCGGGTCTACAACCCTCTGCTCTCGGTCACCACCGTGTGAGCTGCCCCGGCCAGAGCATGGCCCAGGCCCAGGCCCAGGGCACCTCCTGGGGCCCCGGCCCTTCCTCTCCCTTAGGATCTAGTGCGTGTCTGTGTGTGTGTGCTCGTGCGCACACCTACCTGTCTTCGTGTGTGTGTGCACAGACTTTAACGGAGAGAAGCCCTGGAGAAGGGACACTTCTTTTCCCTCACCTACTTCCTTCTCCCCAAGGAAAGCGACCATGTCGACGACTGGCATTGGAAGCACACCTGTAACGGGCACCCCTTCAGCCGTCTGTGTGTCTCTTGATGTGTGTGCTTGGAGACGTGGAAGTGGAGCTGCGGAGGAGTGGCGAGGACTGTCCTAAGCACAAGAAAATGTCCAGCTTCACTGGAGAGGGCGAGCGCAGTCTCTCCCTGCCACTGAGAGCCGCAGCCACTTGTAGACAAAGGCAACCCTGATTTTGTGTTTTTTCTCCCTTTCTGTGCTTGCCAATAATTGTTTTGTTTTGTGGACCTGCCGTGGGGGCTGGCAGCTCCTTCAGGCGGTCTGACCAAGGTGGAACCCCCCACCCCTGAGCGATGGCTGGGAAGGAGGTGGGAGAGGAGGAGAGGGAGGGCTGGGGAGGGGAGGGAGGGAGG
>NW_007730271.1:98491-118919 GCF_000696425.1 Galeopterus variegatus | reverse complement strand
AGGCGGTGTGACCAAGGTGGAACCCCCCACCCCTGAGCGGTGGCTGGGAAGGAGGTGGGAGAGGAGGAGAGGGAGGGCTGGGGAGGGGAGGGAGGGAGGGGAGGCGGGAGGATGGATGGGAAGCAGCTGTCCTGGCTGGTGGCCTCCACTCTGAGGCGTGGGGAGGGGGAGCCTCTGCTGGGGCTTTCGAGGTTCACCCCTGGGGGCCACCTCCTTCTCCAGTGACGAAGGGAGAGGAAGACTGCAGGGACTGAGGAGCAGTGTCCACCCAAGAAGAAATGACTGAGCCTGGGTCAGTGCCCGATGCCATCTGGAGCGGGGGCTTCTCTTCTGAGTGGCCCGAGGGTGCTTAGATGTTGAGCCCCACGACCACAGTGGGAAGCCTGGATGATTCCCACGGCCTGGCCCAAGTGAGGGGCGAGTGGGCTGGCTGGGAGGGAGATGCTCCAACCTCCTTGGGTTTTGTGAGTGTGGACTGGGCTGCCTGTGGGGAGCCCCTCAGGCCTGGAGAGCCCCACACTGGAGGCAGATAGGCTGCCCCGCCCCTGCGCCCCTGCCCCCCTGCATCTCGAGAATAAAGCAAGCTGCCTTTTTACTCTGTTGAATCGCTGCCTCCCCGTATTTGTTCTCATCGAGCTGTTTGTGCTGGGGAAGAGATGCCAGTTTTGAGTGAGAGAAGGCGGAGGACAGGGCTAGGGTCAATTGAAAGCCATGCTACAGCTGTCACCGTTGGAGCCGAGGGACAGAGAGGTCCTCTGAAGTCATTGGCCTCCTGTGGGCAATTGCATGGTATTCTAGAAGGAGATACATCAGAGTCTCCTGAGTCATTGTAGGAGGATGGCAGAAGGCTGGGTTCCACTGGCATGTGAATGAGGCTGGCACTAGTGTCAGAAAAGGGGTGGAACCCCTTCTCTGATACCCCATTCTTCCTCTGGTAGGGTGCCCTCCAATGCTCATGGGATGTGGGCCAAGATCGGCCGGGAGCTAATCCTCCCCTTTTGCCCAGGAAGAGTCCTAGCAGAGGCAAGGAACTGCAAGCTTCTGCAAGGCAGATGCTACCCTCCCCATTTGGGGACCACACAGTGCCTAGCATGGTGCCAGGCACATAGAAGGTGCTGGGGAGTGTCTGACCAGAAAGATGAATACTTGGGTGGCTGTGAGGGCCCTTCTGTCTCAGGAACTGTCAAAGAGGCTGCCAAGTGCCAAATGCCTACAGTTCCACTCAGCAAAGCAAAGCATCAGGCATCTGCTAAGTGCTGGGTGTGAGAGTTCCAAAGATAACTCCAGGGGCAACATGGGAAGGGCCTGGCGCCCCCAGGAGCAGGCAGTGCTGCCCTGAAGGAGCTCAGTCTCCTGAGCAGACACAAGCTAAAGTGGGTGAGGAGATGCTGCAGTGGGGGCGGGTGAGTGTCCGTCCCCAGAAGCCCAGTCCTGGAATCCTGCTGCCGGGAAGGCTGAGTCACAAGGGCCGCACCTCGCTGCCATACCAAGCGTGTCACATGGCAGTCCGGACCAGGAGCAGCAACGAGCAGGGAGGGAAGCAGGGGCTTGCTGGTCAGGTGGCAGGAACGGGAGCAGGAGGCAGGGGCTAGAGATCTTGGCTTCCTTTCACTAACCCTTCTCAGGGCCTCCCAACTCTTATGACCAGCTCCCTGCCACTTGGAAAGGACACTCTGGGCCCACAGAGATCCCCATCAAGGAGGTCCTGGTCCCTGCCACAGAGAACTGGCTGGAACTGATTGGAGGCCAGACTGAGGCAAACTTCCCTTGGCTTCTCTCCAGCTGCTGGGGGCTCACTCTGATGGCTTTTGAGGCACCCTTCTTTCTCTGGTGGGGTGCCCTCCAGTGCTCATGGGATGTGGGCCAAGATGGGCCCAGAGCCAGAAGTCCTTTGGCTGGCCCAGGGGGAGGCAGCGCCAGGAGGGCTGGCAACACTTTGCTGATGCCCTGGAACAGCGACTTCACACTTGGGTCCCACTGCCACCAGGTTGGGTGGGGGAGCCAGACCCCAAAAGAGTTACTGGACGGCTGACAGCTACCACTGTGCCCATGCTGCTTTGCTGCTTCAACCTTCCACCTGGTAGGCTCTGACCACCCACCCCACACAGGCTGTGTACAGAATGCACAGAATGGTCTTCGTCTTACTCCTTAGCAGTGAGGGGGCAGCTATTGCCACTGCCGCTGCTTTCTTTCCGGAATCCAGAAATCCCAGCAGCTGGCACAGCTACTATGGCCTGGTTCTTGGGGGACTCTCCTGTTGTACCTCATCTTGGGGGTGAGGATCCGGCTCTTCTCGGAGCCTCCCCTTTCTTGAGAGTCATCCCCAGCCCGGGCCACCTCCCAAGAACAGGGGGTGGGAAGCAGGGCTCCCCTCTAGTCTGAGGACCCCCTCTCCTCAGCTTGGCAGACAGACCCAGGTCAAAAGCTGCCCTCACACCCTCGCCGCTGCTGGCCCCTCTCACTGCCGCACTGGCAGAGCCCAGGCAAGGCAGCCAGCTTGGCTACTGAGGAGCCCCCGCCCTCCTGGGTAGGTTTTCGGTCTCCCCTCTTTTTCAAGTGCAACCTCTCTGGAGAGTTCTACGTTCCTCTCCAGTAACAGCCAATGGTGATTGAGCACTCAGGTGCCAAGACTTTGCTGGCTGATCCTAAAGACCCCTCATGACACCCTGGAGTAGGCGCTGTCACCACATCACAGCTGAGCAAACGACTTGGGTCATGGAGCTGGAAAGGGCTTGCCTGAAACTTGCACCCAGCCCCTCACTTCCTCACCAGTGGCAGGCGGCCCTGAGAAACACCATTCAAGTGGCTGGTGCCCTGGGGACTGGGCTGGTGGGAGGCCTGAGTGAGATAGAGCATGCGCAGGGTGTCTGTCTGCCCTCTGCCCAGAGGGCTCAGGTTTGAGAGGGGTCACGAGGAGGGAGCAAGTCTCCTCAGAGGTGTAGGAACCTGTGTTTTCCAAGCATTCCAGGGTACACCTGATGTTGCCAAGTGGATGCACACTGGGCAGTAACATGGAGTGGTTGGGCTATAGGGTTTGGAGGGACTGACCCCCTGGCAGCTGTGCACTGCAGGCAGCTGCTGCATGTATCAGCTTCAGCTGGACTAGCAAGGTGCGGAGCCGAACAAGAGTGCTCTCTGTGCTCAGCAGCCAAGCCTGGGAAGTACTTTGGTGTGAGGCTCATGCCCAGGGCTCCAAACACAGGTCCAAACGCGGGTCTCCACATGGGACCTGTGCTGCTGACTCTGCATTTTGGGGAAGCTGGGAAGGGCCCCCACCTTCTCCGGCCAGGCCAGATACCATTCCTAATGGCAGGAGCAGCCCTTCTCCCCACTCTCCAGCCCCTGGCAGGCCAGGAAGGTCAAAGGGTCCTTCCCTAGGCTGGCCGTGGGAAGACTCACCTCCAACAGGATGGATGGAGACACCCCGCTGTGCCACAGGGACCAGGGGAAGGCGGGAGAACAAGGTAGAGCCGTGTTTGCTGGAAGAGGTCATGTGCTGGGAAGGAGGGTACGACACCCATGCCCCCACCCCCAAACCATGCAAGCAACCAGGAGACACAGAGAAGGTGGACACATGGCTCTGTGGGGACCACAGGGAAGGCTTAACTGGGGGGCGGGAGGGGGTTCCAGACTGAAGCCAGCCTCTTCCCCATGTGGGAAAGGCCCAGCAATGCCAGCAAGGAGACCTGTGTCCTGAGTGTGCTCGTGAAGGCCAGCGAGTGTTTATTGAAAGAATCGAGGGAAGGCTGGGGGCACCACCCTCAGGCCTGGATGTGGCTCTTTGCGCTGAAGGCCAAGTAGTAGATCACTAGGCCGATTGCTGCGGCCAGCACTTCAGTGGAGACCCAGGGCCCGTTCCACGTGCCCTACAAGAAACAAAATTAAAAGCCAGCTCGGAAGGTGGAGAGGAGGCAAGTGGACAAGCCAGCTTCGGTCACCCAACGTGAGGGACCCAAAGACACACTGGCCAATCATGGCCCAGCAGGCAGAGAGGACGAGAACCTTCACTCAGCCTTGACCCCCCAAAATAGAAGAGGTGTGCTGTGTGTTCCTGTTCCCCTGGGACCAGGCCACTCACCCGATGGTCCACGCTGACCGTGAATAGGGGTGGGATGATCGAAATGTCCTCATTATTTCTCTGAGCCTGGAAGGGAGGTGCTGGGGTCAGGAGGCACCGAATGGGCAGCCTGGGTGGGGTGGGAAGGGGTGGGAGAGGCAGGAACACTGGCCCAAGCCACGGAAAAGGAAAGGAGAGAGATGTGCAAGAGACAAATGAGGAAGGGACAGGTGGGGCGGGAGCACAGGAAGGTTCCTGCCTGGCTGGAAAGCTGCTGCCAGTGCCTCTCCGACCTGGCCCATCCTGCTCTACGTGAGTGCGGCCCCTAGTGGGCCAGAGCTCCAGGGAGGGGACCACAGGGTGAGCAGGGTAGAGATCGCTGCAGGCACAGGGGTGCCCCTCCTCCTTCCAGCTTCGGAGGGCCTCCAGGCAATCCTCACCTTCCTTAGGAGGCTGTAGGACTCCTCGTCGAAGAATCTGACCTCATAGGTGCCCGCATGGGCGCTCTTGTGGTCCAGGCTCCAGGACACCTGGGTTGGGTGTATTTGGCAGGGGGTGGGCATGGTGGACACGAGGGGATGCCCTGCCAGCATTGACACAGTACCACTACCAGTAGCCCCTGAGTCCATGAACCCTGACCCTGCTCAACTGGGCCACCCCCAAGGCTTCCAGTCATGCTCATGGACAGGTAGCCTCCCCCAGTAACCCCAAACTGGGCATCCCTTACCTGATAACGCCCCACATCCTGACCCCGGGTGACAGGGAATTGTTTTCCACTGACGTCAGCATAAAGAGCCATGTTCTGGGTGAGGAGACAAAGGGAGAGTCACCTTCTTCCCTCTCTGGGCATGGGCTGAGGCCCCACTGTGCTGCCCATAGCAGCGCTAGGGCAGGGAGGCCAGGCCCAGTTGCAGGCTGCAGTGTCTGGCAAGGGACACCGTGCAAGAGCTACAAAGGATGGCCAGCCAACACCCAGAGCTGTGCTAGGGAACCAACACCCCTGATGCATCACTGTCTCCTCTGGTAGGGGGATAGGGTCAGATTCCCCTATGGCCTGACCCAACTTGACCCACAGCAAGCCTGTTAACTGTGAACAGAGGTGGGATGATCAAAATGTCCTTGTTTTTCTTAGCCTGCAAAGGGGGTGCTGGGATCAGGGGGTGCCAAATGAGCTGCCCAAGGTGTGTTTCATCAAAAGAGTGCTGTACCCAAGAAAGGCTGAACTTCCTGCCAGATGCCGAGGCCACGGCTCCTCAATCTTGAACTTACAAAACCCCCACATAGATACACACTCTGGCAAACAGCAGCCAGAAAAGGGATGGAGGAGTCGGGGGGCTGACCCCAGCCCTTTCTCACCTTCCACAGACACTCACTCAGGAAACAGCAGGGTGTCTACCCAGTGTTCCTGCATGTAGGCAAAGCATACCGAGCAGGTTAGGAAAATGATCTTCAAACACTTGCTAGAATCTGGGCTTGCTGGGCCCTGACCTCTCCTGCATCCTGTGAAGTGGAATCCTTATTATCCCTCTGTTGACACAGGTCCTCAGGTCTGTCAACTGCCAGTTAGGTGCACCCATGCCCACCTCTCACCCAGCACTGTCCTGGCTGAACCCCCACTGCCTCACCTGGACCCTGTTCTTGCACGTCAGGGAGATCTCCACGATGAAGACAGTCTCGGTGGAAATGACAGCATCCGAGGTGGTGTAGTAGGAAGGGGTGATCTGGGGCTCCATGCAGGCCTCTGCTGCGGGGAGGAGGTAGAGAGATACCTGGGCAAAGCTGGCTTGTGCCTTATGCGTGCTGGGCTGAGGGCAGAAGGGACTGCCCTGGCCCCACCTCCCAGACCCTGTTGAGTAAGGACACACAGGGCCCTTCTGCCCCTGCCAGGTGGGGTCTGGGAGACAGAGCCAAATGCTCAGTCAGAATTGCAGTGGCAAGGGGGTGGAGGAACAGGCGTGAAGGCAGGCTGGGGAGGGGCAGGGCAGGCTTCATAGAGGCAGGACCTCGACGCAGTGGGGAAGGAAGAGCAAGCGAGTCTGTGGGGTGGGTGTCAGTGCCTGGACGTACCACAGGGAAGCCACACGACAGCCTGGGGCACCCCAGAAGCCCAGGGGGCCAGGCCAGCCTCAATTCAGAGCCATGCACAGCCCAGTTTACTGAAGGTGTCCTCAGGAGAGACACCGAGAGAGTCTTTCAATGAGGGAAAGGGTCTCTGCCCCAGCGTTTCCCAAGGGAAGTAAATGGGAGAGGCTCTGTATCCAGAAGCACCACTTGTCCCCTTCATTTGGGCAGCCCTGAGAGAAAGGACCCTGTCTGAGGCATCTCCATGCCCGCAGAGGGCCACAGGAAAGGAAGGGTGCCACCTAATCAGGGGGCGTGAAGCAAGTGCTACCCCAAGCGGGAAAGTCCTTAGCCAGCTGCTCTCCGAAAGTGGTGTCCTGGCAGAGTGACGGCTCAAGCTGAGGAAGTCAGAGAAGGCTGTGGGTCTGGGCAGCAGGAGGAAGGTGCCAGGGAACAGCGCTGGGGGCGGTTCTCAGAGGCCAGATCCCTCAGGCCCTTCTGTGCCCTAAGCTGGGCCTTTTTCCTGTGGACAGTGTGGAGCCCTGGAGGGTTGACAGCCACGTTTGTCCTTTCGAAACCTCCCTGGCTACAGCGCGGGGAAATCCTGTGGGGTGGGCGACAAGGGTGCAGAGGCAGGGAGGCCAGTTAGGCTGGCAAACTGTTCCAGGCACCAAGGGCGGTGGCCTGAAGTAGGCAGGAAAATGAATGTGCAGCCCCTGCCCAGTCCAGGCCCCCAGACCTGGTGCTGGCTGCTGCAATAACCTCCTAAACATAAACACACTTCTGGACTCCAGTCAGTGCTCGACCCCACCACCAGGTGTTGAGAATCAGTCTAGAATGGAAATCGATGGGACTATGGCTCAACTCTGCCAGGACCCTGGTAAGGATAGGCCAGGGCCTCAAGAAAAAGCAAGTCATCGGCGTGGCACCCAAGCCCCGCTCCGCTCCTTGGCTCCCTAAGGCCCGGCTCTCGTTCTCCGCCCCTCTGTCCGGAACATCCTGCTCCTCTCATCCTTAACTCTCACTTGCCAGGGAAGCCTGGCACGCAACGCCCCGGCTCAGGTGGTTCCTCTCCGCCAGCCCTGTTTCTTGGGGCTGTAGAGCTTTGCTACTGGTCCGACCCTCCTCCGGGCCCAGGACTGGGACGAGGGACTTGTGTCACCTTCCCTGCTGGTACTGGGGCAGAGAGCACGGTAGAGGCTCTGAGACTCTTCTTCGCTCAAGCAGCCAAGGGAAAGATTTGGCTGTTTCTTCCAGCAGCCTGGCTGCTGGGTGAACGTGCGTGTGATGCTTTGGTCGCCGCGCCCCGAGCCACCTGCCTCTCGAAGGAAGGCCTGGCCCGCAGCGACGGGCCCCGGGAGGGGTCAAACCCCCGCTTCGCCAACACCCGTCCTCCCCCAAGAACCACCTGCCGTGGGACAGAGGCTCGCCAGAAACAAGCTCCGGCCAGGCCGCTACCTGAACAGCAGGAGAGGCCAGACAGCAGGAGTAGCGCCAGGGCGCCGAGAGATGCCATCGCCACCATCGCCTCTTCTCTGCCGAGGGGACAAGAGAGCTAGCTCCCGCGAACACGAGGGGCAGACGAGGAAGCGCGACGCGTAAGAGGCCGCGGCAGCCAATTGTGCGCCGGCCGGCCGCGCCGGCCTCGTGACGTCGCTGGCGGCACTGACGTGTCCCCTCCCCGAGCCCGGGCTCCAGTTCGTCGCACCTCCCCCAAGATGGCGGCGGCGCTCGAGGCGCCGGAAGACGGCCTGGGAACCCGTGCGGCCGCGCGCGTGCGCACTGCCGGGCTCACGCCTGCCCCCGGGACTTCGCCGAACTCTCGCGATACCGATATCTGCGTGTGGGGACGTACGGCGGCTCTTACTTTCCGTCATGGCGCTGAAGGTGGTGAGGGCCGCCGGCGGCGCTACGAAGGCAGTGCTCAGGCCAGCCGTCTTCTGCCGCCCTTGGGAGGTGAGGGGGAAGCAGGCCACGGGATGGCCGCAGCGCTCGCTGAGGGGCGGTGGGGCAGCCGCTCCTGGAGCAGCCTGCAGTACGATTGGCTGTGGGTCCCACGAGGGGCGGGGAGAGGGGCTCACGCCGGGGTTGATTGGCCGCCTCCGCGGTGAGGGAGACTGGCCCAAGTGGGCCCGGGCCGGCTCCCCCAGGGGTTTGCATCTGGTGGCGGGGGATTCCGGACGGGCCAGGAGGGTGGGCCGCGGCGGCCGAGTGCCACCTCCCTGGTGTCCTTGTGGGAGCCCTCCTGAGGCTGTCACGTGTTCCGGCCAGCCTGGCTCCTACCGCCTCGCGAATCCCGTTCCCGGACTCAATTTCTCCTCGGGTTTCCCTTTCGTGGACCGCTTTGCCGCCTTTCTCGGGGCAGGTGGAGAATCGGAATTTGCCAGTCACCCTTGATCCCTCCCATATTCTTAGAGTCCCGGGTGCTTTCCCCCCAGGCGCCTTGTGGGTCCCGCGAGGGGCGGGGAGAGGGGCTCACGCCGGGGTTGATTGGCCGCCTCCGCGGTGAGGGAGACTGGCCCAAGTGGGCCCGGGCCGGCTCCCCCAGGGGTTTGCATCTGGTGGCGGGGGATTCCGGACGGGCCAGGAGGGTGGGCCGCGGCGGCCGAGTGCCACCTCCCTGGTGTCCTTGTGGGAGCCCTCCTGAGGCTGTCACGTGTTCCGGCCAGCCTGGCTCCTACCGCCTCGCGAATCCCGTTCCCGGACTCAATTTCTCCTCGGGTTTCCCTTTCGTGGACCGCTTTGCCGCCTTTCTCGGGGCAGGTGGAGAATCGGAATTTGCCAGTCACCCTTGATCCCTCCCATATTCTTAGAGTCCCGGGTGCTTTCCCCCCAGGCGCCTGGAATTAGAGGCTGGCAGGGGCGGGAGGCCGCGGGGCCTTTGATTCTGCAATTCTCTCCATGGGGTCTTGGTTATTCAGGTTCGATTCCTCTCTCCTTACACACATTTAAGACGAGGATAACTTAGGTCCTGGGTGGGTTGTAAGCTATCTGAAGCAGCAGTGAGCCAGCACTGGCCCTGGGGCCGAAGCCTGCTCCTGCAGGCTTTTGGTGAAGACATTTGTCTTCTCCCTGACGTCTATGTGTGTGCTTGTGTGTGTACAGCGTTGGGGCAGGAGTGGGCTGCAGTGAACAGTTGGTAGCCAGGCTCTGTCTTGCCCTGAGACTGATCGTCCTAGCTATGGGAGCCCTTAGAGAGGAGCCCCATAGATTGGATCCTGCTAGTTGGGACCTCATGGGAAAGCACGCAGCTACCATTGGCACGTGATCCGACAGAACTGTGCCAAAGAAAGAAGCCTCAGTAAGATGGAGTGTAGGAGCCCCTCAACGGGAGCTCTTACCACCCTGGACCGCTTTGTTTTTGTGGAACTAACAAAGGATGATGGATGATGCAGGCCCGTGCATATCTCTTCCTGCCTCATACCGGGCTCCTTGGATTCGTATCTCACTGGGGTGTGAGGCAGAGCCTTTGGAACCCAATGCAGGAAGGGGCCTGCATGTGTACAGCCAGGTCAGGGAAGTCTCCATCTGGACGTGTCTCTGGGTCTTTGGCCGAAACCTGAAGGAACATCTGGCAGAGGGACCAGGTGTGGGAGAGGTTCAGCCCTGGTGGAATTACTGCTGGTAGCTGCAGGAGTCAGCCCTGCTTCCCCCAGGGATGCCAGCCTTAAACTCCGACCTGAGGGGCTGATGTGGTGAGGGAGCTGCATGCTTTAGCACAGCCTGTCAGCCCTGCTAGGGACTATGCACAGCTTGTGTGCCTCCTCTTGCTTAATCTTTCCAACAGTCACATAATAAAAGTAGGTGCCTCTATTTTGTGGATTTCAGATGAGGACATGAAGCCATCCCGAGTAGTGGATGGTGGATTTGGACTGAGGTCTCCCTGGTTGCCCTGTCTTTCTTCATTTTCTGATGTGCTTCACTCAGGAAATGTTCCTTTTGTCCCAGCTCTGGCTGGTTTTGGGGTGTCAGCGGAGGACCAGACAGACACGGCCTCTGCTCTCAGGGGCATAGGGATTGGGGAGAGAGCAGGGCAGCAGTAACCTAGGGAGATGTCCCTAGATGGTAGGGGGCAGGGAGTGGGTAGGGCCTTGGGAGCCCAGCTCAGCAGCCTTAGGGGGTAAGGGAAAGCTTCCTGGAGGAAGGGCTGTCTAAGCCACCTTCTATGAACTTGTGTAGAGAGCCTGCAAATAAGATAAATCCAGATACTGATAAGTGCTAGAAAGAAGACAGAAAAGTCCCAAGTGTGCCTGTGGCTGCAGGTCCAGTTGCCACATAGATCAGCTGAGGTACCCTGGGGGCTCTGCCCCCAGTGGCCACCCCCTTGTAGCCCCTTGCTTGGGCCAGTGAGTGGCACACCTGCCCTGCCAGCACACAGGCAAGTGGGCTCCTCATGAGTACCAGCCAGGCAGACCCAGACCAGGAATGGTCAGCCTCCACCTGAGCCTTCTGGACTTGTCCCAGGAAGGCCCTGCTCTTTGTAAAGTGGCCATAGTGCCGCTGCCTTTGTTTGGCTGGAACGTTCTGCAGCTGCCTAGTGGGCAGGTGGCAGGGCATCTCCAAGTGATAAGGAAGACCTTGGCTCTGCCACTACCTCCTTGGGTGTGTTCCTAGGTGGGCACAACAGGGAGGGGAGGAAAGCCCTCCTGCAGAGGGATCTGGGACACAGGCTTTTTGCTCCAGGACAGTGGGTCACTCTCAGCACCTGGCACCTTTGGCTCAGGCAGCGTTTGCTCTGAAGCTGTCAGGTGTGGCATGGCGTGACTAAACAAGGCTGTTTCCCAGTCAGGGGGTTGGGGACATTCATTGTCCATCTAGGCCACGAAGCAGTTTTGCAGTCCTTTATGAAAACCCTCCTACAGGTTGATGTCTGTTATCAATCTTCCAGAAATGGCTGGATTTCCCTAAATGCGTGCTTTTGACTTCCAACTATGAAGGGCTGTTCCCCAGGGCCGGGCAGTGCTTGTCTCCAGGAGGCCAGGAGCTATCTTCTTATCTCCCTGTTCTGCTTTTTCCACAGTGACCTTATGCTGCTTTTGTAGTAAGAAAAAATGATAAACGATAAAATGATCATTGTCCTAGACCAGTGGTTATAATTATTTTCCTATTGTACCATGTTTAGTTTGCTAACTTTTTCGTATTACAAACATTGCTGAGCAGGAATAATTGGCCCCAAAAGAATAAGAAGTGGAAAAAACCAAAAACGAGCAGGGGACACAAAAGTATTTCAATAAAGTGCCTAAGAGCTGGAGGAGCAGAAAGGGTTGGAACAGCCTTTGGTGGTTCATCCGTGGGCCAGTCCTGGGACACAGAGGCTGTGCAGCCATTTGTTGGGTGATGTTCACTGGGGGGTGGTGCACGGGTAGGGGCCTAGCTGGGCTCGATGGGGACAGTCCTTATTCCCTGCGGAGAGCTCTGCCAGCTCTTGCCAACTTCACTTTTTGGGCTGGATGACAAACACTGGCATTTGGCTTCTCTTTGCCAGGTTTTAGGTGCCCACGAGGCCCCCCGGAGGAGCATCTCCTCAGTAAGTACCTGGCCATGTGTGTGCTCGTGCATGTGTGCGCGTGCGTGTCCGTGTTCACGTGTGTGTGTGCACGCACCTCCGCCTCTTTCCTCCTGGCCCTCCGGGTCCTCCCCTCTGAGGCATGGTCTCTAGAGGTCACCTGCCCCTGGCCCTTCCCTTGTTCCCCAACCTTGGCTGATCCGTGTCTTCTTCCTTTCTGTCCCCTCTAGCAACAAACAATTGTGAGTATTCTTCTCCTCCTCTGCCTGTTAGATTCAGGGGGCTCGGAGTTGCTTTGAGGTTGACTCAAGTCCAGGTGGGAGTGGGGGCTGCTGCAACCAGGAAGCCTCTGATGAGCAGCCCTGTCTGGGATGGCAGTATCCAGAGCTGTCATCTCTTGACTGGTCAGCCTGTGGGATCAATGCTGGTGGGAAGAAGGGAACCAGCTTGAGCTCCTGGGTAACGAGCTGGGGAACATGTGCAGATACCAGAAGGTGTGCCCTCCCCTTCCCCCTCCTCCTCCTTTTAGCCTCCGTCAGCTAAGTATGGTGGGCGGCACACTGTGACTATGATCCCAGGGGACGGCATTGGGCCGGAGCTGATGTTGCATGTCAAGTCTGTGTTCAGGTATGGAGCCCCTGGGCCCACTTCCCTTTGCCTCACCTCGTAGGGAAGGTTGTGCCCTGGGCCCAGCCAAGGGAGCCCTGAGAACTTTGTGTTAAGAGGAACAGTGAGCCCAGAAGCCCACTGGCGGGTGCTGTGCCCGAGCACCTGGTGAGGTGGTGGCAGGAGGGACTGTAAGCCTAAGCCTTGTGTCCCAGTTCCTCTGACCCCTCCTGGGCTGGCCTGGGCACAGGGAAGTTGGCATCTATCCTACTAATAGCGTGCATTGTGGAGTTCAAGCGCATCCCCGTCAGTTGGTGCAGATGGGCCCAGTCTCTAAGTCAGAGCTGGGTCAGAGCAGGCAGCAGCCTGGCAGGCCTCTTGGAGGAGGTACAGGGGAGACCTTGGGCCAACCCCTGACCTGGGTCTGCCCCAGACACGCGTGTGTGCCGGTGGACTTTGAAGAGGTGCACGTGACCTCCAATGGTGACGAAGAGGACATCCGTAATGCCATCATGGCCATCCGTCGGAACCGTGTGGCCCTGAAGGGTGAGCTCGGGGACTGGGGGCCAGGATGGGGCACTGTGCACGATTCCTGTCACCTCCAAATTGACTCTTGTGGGGCCCTATAGCTCCGATTTCAGGGCTTTTCTGGCTAGAGAGGACCCCTGTATTGGAGACTGGGCGGAAGCTTCTGTGGGGACTGTTCATGCTATGATTCTGAGGTCTTGGTGGCAGTAGGCTGTGTGTGAGCCTGTCCAGGGACAGGCTGCCTCCTGCTCCTCCTTCCTTCCTGAGGCAGCCTCTCTGCTGGGGTCAGCTTTGCCCCCCTGCCCAAGTCTTTCTTCACAAACCAGCCGTCACAGAGACGTAGTGCTGCCCCTCTGCCTGCCCCCTCTGCCTGAGTTTGTCTTGGTCTGCTCCAGGTTGGTAAACTGCCTCCGTCCTTCACCCTGCACTCTTCAGCCACTCACTTGCCTTGTGGGAGGGGCGTGTGAACAAAGGCGAGCCCAGGTAGGGCCCCAGGTCCCCGTAGTCACGAGGGGTCTACCTGCCGGCCACAGGGTGCCCTAGGCACTCTGGGCGAAGGCAGTGTGGCAGGGTGGAGGTCAGAGGGGCAGGCAGCCCTCTAGGCTGCTGAGAAAGGCCTCTCTGCCTGGCACCTTCTGACCACCTTCTCCCAGTGGCTCTTGGGCCCCTGCTTCCCTTCCTCTGGGTGCCCTGGCAGGGCCATGTGGCCTTTTCCAGGCAGCCCCTGCCCACACCTGGGCTGGGCTCATGTGGCGCTCAACACAAGGCCTGGCAGTAACCCTGGCCAAGGTCACCTTGTTGGCGCTGGC
Organism: Galeopterus variegatus; assembly: GCF_000696425.1. Lineage (NCBI taxonomy): Eukaryota > Metazoa > Chordata > Mammalia > Dermoptera > Cynocephalidae > Galeopterus > Galeopterus variegatus. Next base: position 105,352 of record NW_007730271.1, on the reverse strand, counting down.
CTGACCAGCCAGCCTGTTAATAAGCAGGGGTGGTCTCTTTCTGTCAAGCCAGACCCTGGGCATGGAATGGCAGGGTCTCCTGGCCAGCTGCCAACCGTCATTCACTCATTCATTTGTTCACTCACTCATTCAGTGAACATTTATTGAGTGCCTGCTGTGTCCCAGGGCTCTTCTAGGTCCTTGAAACACATCCGTGAGCACACACACCTTTCTTCCCTAATGGGATGTATGTTGGAAGTTACATTCTAGTGTCCCATGAAGTGTTTTTGCTGCTGTAAGCCATCCTCTGCTATTAGAACAGCCCTTGGTGCACATTCCTGGGGTCAGGAAAGGGAGTATAGCAGCACGGCTGAGCCTGGGGGCCTGTCTCCAGCCAACTTGTCTCGTTTCTGTTCCCTAGGCAACATTGAAACAAATCATAACCTGCCACCGTCCCACAAATCCCGAAACAACATCCTTCGGTGAGAGCCAAGTGCATGAGGCAGTGGCTTCGTGGAGGCCAGGGTGGGATGTGCCAGCTGCCAGTAAGGTCTAGCCTACCTCTTTCTCTGTTTCCCTCCCAGCACCAGCTTGGACCTCTACGCCAATGTCATCCACTGTAAGAGCCTGCCAGGAGTAGTGACCCGGCACAAGAACATCGACATCCTCATCGTTCGGGAAAACACCGAAGGCGAGTACAGCAGCCTGGAGCATGAGGTGGGCAAGTCCTGGGTGACCCTCTTGGGTTACGGGGCACTGAGATGAGCTTGGTCAGGGTCTCCTTAAGGGGCGACCTTAAGGAACCAGGAGAAGAGGTGTACCCCCAAGGGTAGGGGGCCGTGCCCAAGGGAGAAGCTGGAAATACTCAGAGACAGGGCTGCTTCCCTCTGTGACCCTGTCACACCAGCTTGCTCAGCCAGCTTGGCTCTCCAGTGGGCTCCCTGAGGATAGGCTTTTTTTTTTTTTAAAAAGATGACCGGTAAGGGGATCTTAACCCTTGACTTGGTGTTGTCAGCACCACGCTCAGCCAGTGAGCGAACCGGCCATCCCTATATGGGATCTGAACCCGGGGCCTTGGTGTTATCAGCACCGCACTCTCCCGAGTGAGCCACGGGCCGGCCCAGAGGATAGGCTTTGACAGGACACGGGTGTCTTTTCCCTTGTCCCCTTGTCAGAGTGTGGCAGGAGTGGTGGAGAGCCTGAAGATCATCACCAAGGCCAAGTCCCTGCGCATTGCTGAATACGCCTTCAAGCTGGCCCAGGAGAGCGGGCGCAAGAAAGTGACGGCTGTGCACAAGGCCAACATCATGTATGTCCCCTCCCTCCCACCCTCTCTGCAAGCAGCCTGCATGGGCCTGCTCTCCGGTACTTGGGGTCTAGGACCCTGGCCACCTACCAGCGGGGCCACACCCAGGTGTGTGCCCTGCTGCCTCTGAGGGAAGGTGGAACAGGATTATGCTTGTCCTACACTGAGGGACACCTTAGAAGTTAGACCTCAGCCTTCGACAGCCCTCTGCACGCCATGTCCCTCCAGCTGCCTATTGCGATGGGTCCAGCCAACGTCCTATGTCCCCTCAGGAAACTGGGTGATGGGCTCTTCCTCCAGTGCTGCAGGGAAGTGGCGGCTCGCTACCCCCAGATCACCTTTGAGAACATGATTGTGGACAACACCACCATGCAGGTAGTTAGCCCGCCTGGCTCTCTCACCTCCCGTCATGGGTGCCCTGGGCTTCTTGCACTGGTGCTCCCAAGTCTGCTCCTCAGCCCCCTCCTTGTCCCGCAGCTGGTGTCCCGGCCCCAGCAGTTTGATGTCATGGTGATGCCCAATCTCTATGGCAACATCGTCAACAACGTCTGCGCAGGGCTGGTCGGGGGCCCAGGCCTCGTGGCTGGGGCCAACTATGGCCACGTGTATGCGGTGTTTGAGACAGTGAGTGCCACCTCCACCGTGCCGCTCGGGACAGCCCTGCCGTCTGTCTCCTTAACAGCCCTTGGGAGGTGCCCTGTGTACTGTGCTGCTCCCTGTTCCCAGTGCACTCGGTGGTTTTTAGGATATCCAGAGTCATGCAGCCATCACCTCTATCCAAGTCCAAAATGTTTTTGTCACCCCGAAAGGAAACCCCATAGCGGTTAGCAGTCTCTCCCCCTGCCCCTCCCCAGCCCCCAGCACCCCTCCTCTGCTGTCTGTCCTGGACACTTCACATGAGTGGAACCACCCACCATCCTTCGTCCTGCCTTTTCCAGGCTACAAGGAACACAGGCAAGAGTATTGCCAATAAGAACATCGCCAACCCCACGGCTACATTGCTGGCGAGCTGCATGATGCTCGACCACCTCAAGTGAGTGGCTCTGGTGCCCGGCTGCTGGCCCCTGGCCAGCCCTAGGCCCCGAGGACTGAAGGCTGTTCTCTCTCCTCTAGGCTCCACTCCTATGCTTCGTCCATCCGCAAGGCCGTCTTGGCGTCTATGGACAATGAAAACGTGAGGCTCCTCTTGTCCTCTTCCTGCCCCCCTCCACCCCCGCCTCCCTTTCTCTAGCCCATGTTCAGCTAGTGTGACCAGTCTGAGGGGCTGGAGATGGCAACCCAGCACTGACTGCAGCCCCAAGGGAGGGTGGTACCAGGTAAGGCAGGGCTTCTGGGCCTTAGCTGGTACCACTGCCCTTCTGGTGGCAGTTCCAGCCCCTGCAAGCCATGGGAGACAGTGAACAGCCATGGGCCACTTATGAGGTAGGGGTGGGTGATTGGCGAGGCCTGGGATGTGCCCGAGCTTGCCCTTCTCTGACAGATGCACACCCCAGACATCGGGGGCCAGGGTACTACGTCCGAAGCCATCCAGGACATCATCCGCCACATCCGCATCATTAATGGCCGGGCTGTGGAGGCCTAGGCTGGCCCTGGGACCGTGGAAACCCACTCCTAGACCCCCCTTCTCACTCCAGCACCCCGGTCAGTGCGGTAGGCAGACCCCAGAATAAACGAGCTTTTACCCTGGACCTCTGTCACATGCCTCCCTCAGTCAAGGACGGTGGTGTTCCAGTTCACACTTTATTAAGAAAGAACCACACACACTTTCCCACTCAGAGGACCCTCGAGGAGGATGTTGGGCAGAACAAATTCTGAAAGATGGGCCTGGCCCGGCATCAATCTACTTAGCCATGGGGGGGAGGGGGCTGGCTTCCCCTCAAGGCACTGAGAGCTGGGGGCAGAGCCTGGCCTGCCCTAAGCTGCCCAAAGCCATGTGGGGCTAGGGGTTGAGCCAGGGGTGCTGGAGACAGTCGGCCGCGCTGGCCCGCTTCTCGGGGATGTACTCCATCATGGGCAGCAGGAAGGCGCTGAACTGCGTGGCCTGCTCCAGGGGCCACTCGTACTTCTCCATGAGCACCTCGTACAGGCCCCAGTGCTTGAGGTTGTGGATGTGCCGCAGCTCTCCTGGGGGCAGGGGAGGCGGCATCAGGCTCTGCACGCCTGCCTGCACTTGGCTGCTGGGACCCAGCGTGCCCTCTATTTCAGAATCCGAGGTCCCCGCCCCAACCTCCCCATAGGCAGGTGGCTTGAGCCTGCTTGGCCCGCACCTCTGCGGTTGAAGAACTCTCGGGAGTAGCGGCCTGAGAGAGCGAAGGTCGGGGGGATGTCCCCCAGGAGCTCCACGATGTGAGCGATGTGGTCTGTGGGCAGAGAGGGGTTGGGAGGCCTGTGGGAGGCTGGGAGGCTCCGGGCCCGCGCAGGGCCTGCCCCTCCCTCCTACCCTCATCGCGACTGTAGTCTTCTCCAGAGTGGGGCTCAAACAGGTAGTCGCCGGTGGCCAGCTCGAAGGCCTGGAAGCGGGAGAGGGTGAGGCTGTGGCAGGCAGGCCGGCCCTAGGCGGGGGGCAGGCGGGCCTACCATGCACGCCGTGCTCCAGATGTCTGCAGGGGGGCCGTACTCGGCGCCGATCAGCACCTCCACGGCCCGGTACTGCCGTGTCTGGATGTCTTCGGTGAAGTGCTTGTGCTGGAGGCAAGGGGAGTCCTGGGGACAGCATCCAGGGCCGAGCCTGGCCTATCCCGCTGACCCCCACTCCTGCCGTGCACCTTCGTTTGTGCACCCAAGGAGCTTGGCGGGGCTTGCTCTCGTGTCCTCAGAGGGGCTGGCCCCCTCCCACTGGTTCCTTGCCCCTAGCCATGGCTCGCTTCGGTGGTTTGGGCCCATGGCATGCAGCAGACCGCAGCTCTGATCAAGTGGGCTGCTGAATGAGCCTTGGCTGAGCCACTGGGTCGTGTGCATTGCAGGCCCGGGGAGGGGCTCCCCAAGAGCAGGCCTGAGCCTCCACCCTCAGACCAGGGTCCCCAACTGTGCTCTCCAAGGCTTGCTCATACCACCCAGCAGGCGTTCCCCAGGTCTGCGATCTTGATCTTGATCTTGTCTGCATTTTGGGGCTCCAGGGGGTTCACCAGGAGGTTTGAGGCACCAAATGGTGCTGGGGAGGGAAGAGAAGGGAGAGTGCCTGAGGTGGCCTGGCTTCTCTCGGGCCGGCCTGCCCGCCACCCGCCACCCGCCATCTGCCACCCAACTCACTGCTGGGTGAGAGGAGGCCCCCGTTCTCGCGCTGATTGGACGAGCCTGAGAGGATGGAGCACGAGGCGGGAGAGAAAAGGGAGCCCGAGAAGCCTGAGGTCTGTGAGCTGGGGCTGAGGCTGCGGTTGCCCCCTGGGGCTGGGGAGGACGATGCAGGGGAGGGGCCTGACCGGGTACCCTCAGGGTGGCAGCCCGAAGAGGAGGTGGAGCCGCTGCCCCCCTCTAGTCTGGAGCCAGAGTCTGGGGAGATGGGGAGGAGGAGGCGCATGAGCAGACGCCCCTGCGGCCGCGTGTGCGTTGGCAGCCCGGCGCCCCCCCCCGGCCCTCCAACCCGGCCCTCACCCTCGGCCTGCGCTTCCATGGCCTCCAGCCTGTGCAGGTCCCGCAGCCGCTCCTCCAGCAGCCGCTTCTGCTGCTTCCGTTTCCGCCTCAGCTTCTTCCTCTTGTTTTTGGACAGCTTACCGGTCTGCCGTCAGAGCCAGGGTCACCCCAGGGTTCCCGTCGCCCTCCCCAGTCAGCCTTTGCCGTGGCCTGCACACCTCACAAGTGACAAGGCTTCCAGACCCCAGGGCTCCCATGGACGCCGGAATGTGGTGCCACCACTGTGGCCTGCCTCTTGGTACCAGCCCCTCACCCATCTCCCTGCCTCCCCTCCTGTCCCTCTACTCTCTAAAGGTCTGCTTCAGACGGCCCCCTGTCCCCTCACAGTCCCAGCTGAGGCGACCTGAAGTAACCATCAGGGGAAGACACACATCCTTCCACTGAGGGGTGAGCCCAGTGGCCACCAGGGGTATTTTGAGGTGCGTGACCCACCCTACGTATCACCCTCATCTGAACCACCCAGCCTTTCAGAAGTGCCACCGCAGGTGACCCATGGAGGTGGGAGGGGCGGAACCAGTGTGGCTGAGGAGGTGAGCTCTGTGGAGATGGCCTCCAGCTGACTCAGATGGGGACAGGAGGCACAGGCAAAAAGGGGTGCCCCAACTTACCAGGACCTCCTGGGGGGCAGTGCTGACTGGGGTGCAGGTGGGGGACGGGGAGAGAAAAGAGCGGAGACTCAGGCAGGGACAGAGGCCCAGAGGCCCTAGCCCAGCCCCACACAGGCTCCTAGTACCTGTGGAGCGGGACGGGGGTGGTGCCCCTGACTGCTGCCACTCTGTGGCCTCAGCAGCCAGGCGCCTGATGTAGGCGTCACCCACACACAGCAGAATGTTCTCGGGCTTGATGTCTGTGTGGATGATCTTGCACTTGGTGTGGAGGTAGTCCAGGCCATGCAGCACCTGAGAAGAGCCACACCTGAACTCCACCAGCTCCACCCAGGCTGGGCTGGGATGCCTAGTGGGCAGCACTCACCTGCCTCACGATGCTCTTCACGCAGGGCACAGGCAGGCCCTGGTAGTTGGACTTGATGATCCACTTGAGGAGTTGGTGGCCCAGGACCTCCAGCACCATGCACACATCTGTGGCTTGGAGTGAAGGGTGGCCAGTGGGCGCGTAGCTGGGTCACAGTCCCGCCCATCCTTGGGGGGCGTCAACAAGGCTTGGGCAGTGAAGAGGTGGGGGAGGCAGGGCTTGCCCTGAGCAGTCCTGGTGGTCACCACTGTCCTAGCGTCCTTATTTAGAGTGTCCCTATCACTCTCAGAAGCATACCAACTGGGATCATACATTTCGTGGTCATGGTAGAGACAGGGCACTGGAGAAACAGACATAGAGGCCTCTCAGGCCAGCCCCACTCCTATGCCCAGCTATGCTCAGGGGCCTCTTGGCAGTCCCCAAAGGGAAGGCACTGCCATGGAGGCATCCCTGCCTTCTGGGGGTAACTCAGCAACATCGACGGATAACCACTGCCAACCTGGTTACGCACTCCTTGCCTCCACTCCTGTTAACACCAATCCCCAAAGGGATGGGGTCATTTCATAGACTAGTATCACTGGAAGGGATAAAGCCCCATTGTGCAGATAAGCAAACTGAGGCACTAGTAGCTAGGAAGGCATGAGTTGGCCCCTTTGCTGTCACACTGCTTTGCTCCTCCTGCAAAGGATACGGACTCCATTAACCCCTGAAATCCTGAAGTCATCAATGAGCTGGACAATGGTCTCTCTTTTGGGGTCACTGGGGTCACTGTCCCGGACCTGGAGCAAAAGCCAAGGGGCCACAGATGGCTCCAACCTGCCCCTCACCAGCTGCTCCCCTCATTGTCCCCTGAAGTACTTCTGCCCCCCCACCCCCAGTCCGGCTCCAGCTGGGCCCTGCTGGAAGAAAGGCTGCCGGCCCCTCCCATCCCTGCAGGTCCTCCCCCTCTGGCAGAGCCAGCTGGAGCCTGCCCC
>NW_007730271.1:97443-98131 GCF_000696425.1 Galeopterus variegatus | reverse complement strand
GCAGGCCCTGCACCCACATCGCCAGGCCCCAGGACTGCAGTGAGCCGGGAGTGGGCAGGGGAGGCGCCTCACACATTTCAGGAGCTTGATCTCATCCACAGCTGTCTCTGTGTAGTGCCCCGCGCTCTTCACCACTTTCAGGGCCACGAAGCGCTTGCGCCTGCAATACCAAAACCCTTGCGGGCTGCTGGCCCTGGCCAAACCCACAGGGGCAGGATCCCAGCCAGCGCTGGGCCCTGGGATGGGGGGTGGGAAGGGGGCACTCACTGGATGTCCCAGCAGAGCCAGACGGTGGAGAAGTGGCCCCAGCCCAGCTTGCGCACCACGTGGTACCGCCCATTGAACAGGTCGCCGATCTTCACAGGGTAGTAGCCGCCTGCGGAAGGAAGCTGCTAGGTCACGATGGGGGCGTCTCCCCTGCTCCCCGTCCCCCAGGACAGCTCAGCCGTGCTGGCCATTTGGCCCACGTGGGCCCGGGCTCCAGGAACCCTCCTCTTCCTGGGCTGTCCCGAGCCTCTGTAGTAGCCCTCTGGCCGCATGCGCCAAGGCCAGGCCTCACCCTTGCAGTAGTCCTTGGGGTCTTCCTGTTCCTCGTCATCGGAGCCCAGGAGCCCCTGCAGCATCCGAGGCGCTGGCGTGGCCAGAGCTAGTTCAGAGCCCGAGGACTCGGGCCCGCAGGAGGCCTGTG
>NW_007730271.1:76681-97213 GCF_000696425.1 Galeopterus variegatus | reverse complement strand
CCGTGCTGGCGCTCATCCTGGCCCCGTGGCCTGCAGCTCCGGCGCCCCGGGCGGCTGCTCCTGTGGGGCCCGGCCGTGGCCCATGCATTTATAGCCTCGGCCGCTGATCTCACCCGCCTTTATAAATAGCCTCCCAACTGCTCAGCTGTGGGCAAGGTATACAGCGCGGGGAGGGGGCGGCGCGGAGACTGCGGCCCTGGAGAGCCCGGCCCCCAGGCCAAGACCCCCTCCCGCCGCTGTGTCCCCGCCCCAGGGCTGGCGGAGGGGGCCACTGCTTGGGATCAGACCCTAGGCTGAGCCTGCACCCCAGGATCGGGATGACATGTACACGGGACAAAACAACCCAGACCCCAGGGGTGACTGCAGGGCCACCCATGAAAGGATGTGGTCGACATGGCGACCATGTCCTTAGGCGGAGCCCCCCTGTGCCCCAGGACACAAGCATCCCTTTTGGAATATTCTCAAACTTCCCACTTAGTCCTGTGGGACTCCTCCTGGAGGTGACCCCTCCCATTCCCATCGGAACCCCATTCCTAACTCGGTTCCTGCTTTTCCTGTGGCTCATTGACCCCTAAGACAGGTGGGAGTTAAGCACCCTCCCTGAATGTGGTGTCATTGAGGACCCCTTGGCCGAGCAAGTGTCAGGGATGTGAGCTGAGGGCCACTCATTCCTCCCAGCAGAGGTGCCGGGCCCACCGAGTGGAAGATTCCTGCTACTGGACCCGAATGGCCTCCCCCTAGCTCCTGGGCTTCCTTGCCCTGCTCTGCTCATTGTCTCCACCAACACTGGGCACCTTGCTTGGGGAACAAGCAAGTCCACAGCCACTGCCCCTTGAGCAGGCTGATGACAGAGGGAATCTGTGACCTTGGAGCTGCATCCTGAGAAACCAGGGGGAATTGGGTCCCCAGAAGCATCCAGGGCAGCACAGGGCACTGCTGGGGCTGAGGACTGCAGGATGTGGTCGAGACCTCCACATGCTGGCCCTGGCTGCAGCATGGTTGCGGGGGGGAAGCGAGAGGCCTCGAGCAGGCAAAGGGGCCCCACTGGTGTCTGAGGGTACTGGTGTGGAGTTCCAGCAGAGGCAGATGAGCAATCTGCTCTCAGGAGATCATGCTGGCTGCTTTGAGGAAAAGGGAATGGAGCTCGGAGGCCAGTTGGGGGAATCCAAATGAAGTGGATGGGGCTTGGCAGTGACAGTGATTATCCCAAGAATGGGAGACACTTGGTCCAGTGTCCCTATGCCAGGGAAGAACTGGTAGCGGCGGGGCAGACATAGATGGAGGGGGGCAGCTTTTCTGTGGGGCCGGGGGAGGCTGGGGAGGGTAAAGCCTGGGGGTGCCTGATGGCCTCTTTTTCCTTGGGTGGCAGGTCACAGCCATGGGGCCAAGTGTCTCCCAGACCTCGGGGGGAGCACCAAGTCGACTCTTGCAGGAGAAGGCAAAAGCTGGGGACTGGGCCTTTTCTAAAAAGATGTATTTCTGTTTCATTTCCAGATGTGATTCTCTAGCAAGCAAATAAATACAGTGGGGGGCGGGGGTGGTGGAAGGGCAGGGACTGTTATAAATTAGAAACAAGCCCAGTTGGGGAAAGGCTGGTGGGCTGGGGTGGGAGGCGGCTCGCAGGGAGCCCACTGCTGGGCACGGCGCCTGCCTGTACGCCGGCACCTCCAGGCTCTGCTGGCCCCTCCTTTGTCACTGGCTCAGTCCAGGGGTCATAAGGCACTGCGGTGGCAGTTCCTGCTTGCTGCTTTCTAAGCTGGCCCAAGCTCACAGATCGGTCACTTTGTTCTCTACCAGGGCGGCAATCTGCTGCAGGCGGCAGGCCAACTGCATCTTCTGGCCCACAGGGTCCTCCTCTAGGGCACTAATGATCTGCCAGGGCAGACGAAGGTACCGCCTGAGGTCCCACCCCTCTGCCCGCTGGCCCAGGGCCACTTAGCCCTGCTTTCATCTCAGGAAGGGCCTGAGGATACAGCTGGGACTGGAGTATTGCTTGCTGGAGAATCACATCTGGGGCCTCCCTGGGGAATCCAGCTGGAAACTAAGCCCCAACCTGGGTCCTTCCAGCACAGGCAGGCATGCTTCCTCCCCTCTGCCTGGATTGGGCCACCCCTGGGAAGTTCCACAGGCCTCCCTCTTTGCTCCGCCTCGCTCTAGGTGCCCGCCCCTCCCATCCGGAGTGCCCCTGGCCTCACCTGGTCGTAATACCTGTGAATGTGATTGTAAAGTTCTTGCAGAGCCTCCAGACAGTGGGGAGCAGAGGTGTAGTTCTGGGGGCAGCACATGGGGGGAGGGGTGAGGCCCCAGCCTGGGCTTCAAGCCCCAAGGCTTCCCCCTCCACTCTGCCAGTCTTTCCCCCCCTATGTGAAGGAGAGTGCCCCCTGGGCCATGCCTCACCCCAGAGAGCTCAGCCAGAGCCGAGTTCATCTCCTGGTAGCTAGCTGGAGAGCTCTGGCGAATGTCCGCGTAGTACCTGGAGGAGCGGACAGTCAGGGACAGGGCAGGGCAGCCCCATCCCCCACAGCCCTGATGGCTCTGACACCTACTTCTCCACCATCTGCTTGTAGCGAGGGATCTCCCGGGCGTAGAGCAGTTTGTTCACTGGGGAGTCCTGCTCCAGGTGGGGGAGGTGCTAGGCATGAGCTAGGAGGTGGAGGAGCCACCAGCGTCCCCACCTCCTGGACCCCATTATACCCACCCCCAGCCAGGCTCTGCGCAGAGCCCTCGTGGCTTCCCCCACAAACTCAGCTCTCACCCGGCCCACTTTATGCTCTGAGATGGTGCAGGAGTCGATGAAAGTCTGGGCAATAACTGCAAGGATGGCGTCCACGTTGTCCGACACCCGCACATCGAAGATGAGCTGTGGGTTCTTCAAGGCATTCACCCAGAAGCGCAGCAGCAGGCTGGGGACATGGGCTGGAAGTGGGCAGAGGCCCTGGCCCACCATGGTAACTTCCTCCCACCCCTGCTACACGCACGTCTGGTCTACTGGAGGTGGGGACCTCAGGCAGCATGTGCCATCGGCCAGGGACCCTGGCCCTGATTTCCACTGGGAGCTGTCCTCATGGCCCAGGTGATCTGGGCCCCAGATACTTCTGTGAGTTCATGCTGGGAGGCCCACAAACCCAGGGTAGGTGCCACAAAACCTGGGCTCCTGCCTTGGACCTGCCACCTCTGCTCTGGGAATGTCCTTGTCCCTACGGGACTCAGTGGACCATCTGCACAGCTTGGGGGCAGGAGGAAACAGGAAAGGCACCTGTTAGTCTTCCAGATGTGCAGTGTCTCCGGGTCCTCTATGCCATGCTTCTCTGCCAGCTCGTCCAGGAAGTCAAACAGGTACTTGATGGCGATGGGCACGGGCCGGTTCACGCTGAGGATGGCCTGGAAGGTGTCATCCACAAACTTCTGCAGTGTGCCCTGCAAGGCAGGGGCGAGGGCTGTGTGGAGGGCAGGAGGTGGGGACTGGCAGCTAGCGGGGCTGCCCCTCTGCCCCTCTAGGACCCTGTCCACTCCCCAGCTCAGTCAGGGGCCCCTTGGTGAGCCTCCATCCGGGCCTGGCTCCCCCGGTTGCACCGACCTTCATGGAGAGCAGGCGGGTGAGGTAGATTTCTGGAATGGCCTTGGCCCGCACCCGTTCCCGCTCCCGCTCCCGCAGGCTGCTGCGCCGTGCCTTGGCCACTTCTGGCTCCTCGGTGGCCTTCACCAGGTGCCAGAGGCGGACCCCGCCCTCCTCGCCGTCCTCCAGCATGGGGATGTCTGAGGGCGTGGGAGCCCGGCCTCAGTCCTCTGCCCCTGCTACCCACCCTACGCCACTGGCGTGGGATGCCCAGTTCACTCTCTCCACAGGGCAGGGCGGGGACACGGAGGAAAGGAGGGCAGATGGGGAGAGAAGGGGAGAGAAGGGTGGCAGCCCAGGGGCTCACTCACACCAACAGCCCATGGCTCTGGAGCCCCAGGCCTTTGGCTCTGCCTGGAGCTCTGCCTTGCCTGCTGGCAAGGTGGGGTGGGCGACGCAGGCAAGGCAGATGGCGTTACCAGGACTTCTGCCTGCCCAGCCTCAGGCTCTGGTGAGTGTGGCCCAGGGCCGGTGCCAGCCCTGCTCGAGCTCCAGGGGCAGATGGGCATCTGAGCTGGAGTGACTCACTGTCTCCGGAGGGGCAGCTCTGGGCCAGGCTCTGGGAGATGGCACTGCTGTTGTGCAGCTGAGGGATGAGCCCCACTGTGGCTCCATCTGGGACCTGGTGGGGGGCGGGGGAGCAGAGTCTAGCTCCCTTCACTGGCTGATCCCCCAGACAGGGGACTGTCCCCTGCTCCCACCCTCCCCACCCATCCGACCAGCACCTTGTAGTGCTGCAGGGTGTTGAGTTTCTTCCAGTGGTTCTGGGTCACTGAGGTCAAGTCCTCATCTGACAAGGTTAGGTGACCAGCTAGGCCTGAGCGCCACTCTGGAGGGACCCAGGAAAGCCAATCAACCCACAGCCTGTTCCCCAAGTCCCCCATGCATAGCAAGGCAGAGGTGAGCATCTGTGGACTGAGGGGCTGGGCAAAGGTCCCTGGGGTGGGTGGACAGGCAGGTGGGGCGGGGTTGGCTTTCTCACCAAGGTCTAGGGCATGCACTGAGGGCCTCTGGGAGAAGGGGGTGCCCTTGTAGACTTGATCCAACACCTTCTCCTTGACCTGGGTGATGGTGTCCGTGTCGAGCACCCGGGCCGGCACACGCTGCACCTCGCTGCTCCCTGCAGCCCCGCCAGCCCCAGGGCCCACCAGCACCATCAGAGTCAGGGGCCGGAATTCCACGTCCTCCCGCAGCAGGCGGCTGTCATTCAGGGTTCGTTTTGCCTTGCCTGTCACAGCATCCACAGGACCCTTGTCCACCTGGTACTGGATGGCCCGGAAGAGCATGTACAGTGGCTCACCAGCCACCTCCTGCAACCATCAAGATGGGCCAGTGTTGGCCATGGGGGCCATTGTGCCTGCTGGATGAAGCCCAGAGGAGGGTGTGGTGGGGGTGGGGAGGGGCACAGAGCCAGGGTGCATGGATGACAGCAACCAGTGCAGGCCTCTGGATGGGGGCTCCGAGCCCTCCCCTTCCCAATGCCCCCTCTTGCTGGGCCTCACAGTGAGCCTGCGGGACAGGGAGATGGCTCTCATTATCCTCTTTTCATGGCCTGCCCAAGGCCCTCAGGGGAATTGGTATGCAGGTCAGAGAGGCCACAGGCAGGCAGCAGCCCGCACATGGTGGGAGAGAAGAGTGCCATCCAGGGCTGGGGCAGGCTGGGCAGTGCCCCTCACCCTCAGGAACGCATAGAGGCAGATGGACAGCCAGTTGGTGAGCAGCTTCTCCACCATGGTCTCTGTCCTGTAGGGAGTAGTCACAGGTCCATCAGCCCTTGTGCGCAAGTCCCCAGTGAACATGCCCCTCCACTTCCCTTCCAACCTGCTCCTGGGGGCTCCTGGCCCCGCTCACTCAAGGGGCAGAGCCTGCCCAAGGTGGGGCACGGACAGGTCAGTTGTAAGCCCCCACCCCTGCTGCCATACCCAGGTCAAGGCCAACCTGCGCAGCATGAGCTTGGGGTTCTTGTGCACGTAATGGGCCGCTAGGTCACCAAGCAGAGTCCTCATGATGTTGGTCAGGTACTCAAGTTTGCCGTGCAGAGCCAGGGACAGCAGTGAAGCCACATGGCAGCGGTCCCTCTGGGAGAAGCTGGGCTGCTCCTCCAGGGTGTGGATAAGCTGGGCAGGGGGCTGGTGCTCACTCTGGGAAGCCCCATGCACCCCCCCACCCTTGTACTCACACCTCTGGCCCGGCTGGGCCTGTTCCCATCTCCATCTCTTTGCCCACTGAGGCCCCTGCCCTGCCACCCGCTGAGTGCCCATAAGGCCCTCACCGTGAGGAGGAAGAGCTTGCTGTTGAGCAGGTGGGAGAGCTGCGTGAGGCCCTGGCGCACGGTGGCACGGCGGCCCTCTTCCCCGGGCCCTTGGAGCTCAGGCTGCAGCGGGCAGCCTCCGCGGCCAGGGAAAAAGGCGCGCTCGGCATAAGTGCAGTAGTCCAGGAAGGGGATCCCGCTGGCCTCCAGGTCGCTGCTGAGGTCGGTCATCTCGGTCATCAGGTCTGCGGGTCAGGAGCCGCCGAGTGTGAGCTCAGGCCAGGCAAGCCCTCTGTCCCCACGCCCATCCCCCACCCCACCTGTGAACTCCTTGCGGCACTGGTCTCCCACACCGGTCTCCAGGTTCTCTAGCTGCACCAGCACCTTCTGATAGTCCCGCAGGGCCTGCTTGCTCTTGTGTCTGCAGCCAGGGACCAGGCATTAGTCACACGCCCAGGCCAGGAGGGCCACCAGCCCAGGGGCCTGCTGTGGGCCACCCTTCCCAATAATCAAGAGGGCGGAAGGGAGACCCCTCACCTGTACATGAGGGTGAGGAGGAACACGGCGGCGATCAGCACGGCTGCTCCCATGCCCAGGCCCACCTGGGCCTCCACGGGGAAGGCAGACAGCGTGGGCTCAGCCTCGTACTGGACGGGGCCCAGGGCCAGCCTCACGTTGCCCATCTGCACCTGGGGGCAGGGCTCCTGAGTGTGGGCCTGCAGTGCCAGCCCTCCCACCTGCCCGCCTGGGCGCAGACTCACCACGAACTGTGGCAGGGCACTGGAGCCGTTGGCGGGCTGGGGGGCGCGCGGGGGCGGCTGGCAGTACAGGTGGGTGAGCGTGAGCGTCTTCACCAGGCATTCGCCATTGCCGATGTGCACACGCACCTCCTCCTTGCTGATCCCCAGGTTGAGGCCCTCGCCCTGGGAAACACCAGCAGCCTGAGCTGGTCCAGCCCCCCACAGAGGTGACCCGAGTGCCCTGGCGGTGCTGGGTTGCCGACGGCCCTCACCTCCACATCCAGGACGTGGCCTGGCTTGAGGCGGTAGGGGCGGGTGGGCCCCTCGCGACTGAGGGGGGCCAGGGGGGCCGGGCGGGGGTTGGGCTGGTACAGGAAGGCCTGGCCCCCACTGGCGCTGGTGAAGTCCACGTGCACGTTGTCTAGGGCGAAGAAGACCCGCTGTGGGCGGGCCCCATCTGGCACAGCGGGGCTTCGGCACAGGAGGAGGGCAGACGAGTTGACGGAGCAGACGGTGGAGCACTATGGGGGTAGCCAGGGGCGGCGCCATAGGTGGGGTGAACTGGGGCTCCCCTGCTCGCTCCTGGGGACATGGCACACCCCCCATCCCTCCTCACTGGGCACAGCCTGGGGGCAGCCCTGGCACCTGCTGGTTGGGTGCTTACCTGCAGCACGCCCCCCCCAAGCTGGATGCAAGCCTGGGGGTCTGCAGCAGGGACCCCACAGCTCCTCATCGGGTTTGGGTCCTGGGGCTGGGTCCCCAAAGCCTGCAACTCTGCCTCAGCCTCCAGCCACACAGACAGAAGGGGCCTCTGCACCACGTCCAGGCCCGTGCCCCTGACACGGATCAGCCGCCCACCCCTGTGCCAGGACGGCAGTCAGGGGGGCGGGCGGGCAGTGGGCAGCCCAGCCCCACTCCCTGCCTCCCCTCTGGCATGGTGCCCAGGCTGTTCCTCACCCCCGGAAGCTGACGCTGGGCTCCGCCGCCACGAGCTGGGGATTGGCAGTGTAGTGGAAGGTGCTGGCAAGCAGCGTGCGCTGGGCATGGCCAAAGACCACAAGGACCACCGCCTCTCCTGGGGCAGCCTGGGGCATGGTGCGGCAGACGATGGCCTCAGGACACACTGGCTCCTGGCTGCAGGGTGGGCAGAGGGGTCTTTCATCTGGGGCTTGATTGCTGCCTTTCGGCCCTAGCCCTGGCCCAGTCCCCCACGAGAGGACCACTTTGCCTCCCTCAGTGAGGGCAGAGACCCCTGGGGTGGGCACAGCAGCCATTTGTCTTGGATTTGATGGGGATCTTAGGGAGCCTGACTCTACTGCTCCCGCTGTGTGGAAGGGGGCACTGAGGCCTGCAGGGAGTGCCCCCTACACAACAGCAGCCAGGCCCAGACCAGAAGGGGAGCAGCCTCTGCCCCTGGTGGGCAGGCAGGGCCGGATACTCACATGGGACAGGGCTGGCCGCCCACAAAGGCACTGATGTTGCCTCCTATCTGCAGGTGCTGCCCGTGGATGGTGAGCTGGGTGCCCCCTGCCTGAGGGCCCCACCGAGGACTCAGGCTCAGCAGAACAGGGTCCTGGGGAACAGGGCAGGCTGGGGCAGGTGTAGCAGCCTGGCCAGGTGCTTCCTCACCTTGGGCCCATCCCCGAGGCCTGCAGGCTTCGAGGTGCAGGCCCGAATGTTGGCTTCGCCCCCGCCCCCGGGGCCACAGCCGACCACACCCCCCTTCCAGAAGTGCTGTGCCTGAGCCTCTACAGCTCCCCGCTGCCAGCTCTCCCTTTGGGACGGCCTCCTCTCCACCACAGCTTGCACTCCCAGATCCCCGAGCTCTAACCCTGAGATCCAGTTGCCACCTTGGGGTGCTGCATGTTCCAGCAGAGCTCCTGACGCTAACACAACCCTGCCTTCTACTGCTGCCGCCCTGGGCTTCCCGTATCAGAAATGGCCCCACCAGGTGCCCAGGGCTGAGGCTTGTGCCCGGAGAGGCTCCCACTCTCCCCTTTGCCCCCACGCCTGCCAGCAGCCAGGCCCGCAGCAAGTCCTGACAACTCCGTGTTCCAGAATGGCGTGGCTGCCCGCTGCTCACTGCTTCCACTGCCTGCCTCCTTCCTGGGTGGCTGCCAGCAGCGGTGTCCCCGCTGTCCCGCCACTGCCCCAGCCTGCCTCCACGCAGATCACGTGGCTTCCCTCCCTCAGATCCAGTCTGACATCCTCGCCTAGGTGTCTGCCCCTCCTGGCCCGCCCTCCCACCACCCCTGTACTGGGACCACCGCAGGGTAGGCACTGACCAGGTAGGTGAAGTGCTGGGTCGAGAGGCCTGGCGGTCGACTCTTAATGGCCACTTGGACGGGCCCGGTGGTGCCATTGGGGGCGGGAGATGTCACACACACAATCCTGAGGAGCCGAGGCCCGGGAGTTGTTCAGGGCCCCGTGGGAGCCATGGGCAGCCTGCCAGCTACTGCCAGGAGCCCGTTCCCTTCCCCTCCCCTGTTTATTTTCCTTTCGTGCTCTGACCCAGGGCCCCACACGTTTTGGCCACACGCCTCCTTTCTCTCTGGGTGGCTGGTTTCTGAGGGCCTCCTTAGGAGGGCGTCCCCTCCTGCACCCGCCCACCTGGGCGCCTCACCGGGCCGAGGTGCGGTAGAGAGAGGGGTCGGGGCTGCAGGGCCGGCCAGCCACGCTCACAGCATCCTGCACGTCGGCAAAGGCCCGGCCCAGGTTGGAGCCCACGATGGTGAGGGCCAAGCCACCCTCTGGGGGACCAGTCAGGGGCTCAATCTGTAGCAGAGAGGGATGGAAGATGGGGTCCCCCAAGCCCACACCCCACTGTGCAGTGGGGGGCACATGGCTAGCCAAGCAGCC
Source organism: Galeopterus variegatus (assembly GCF_000696425.1). NCBI lineage: Eukaryota > Metazoa > Chordata > Mammalia > Dermoptera > Cynocephalidae > Galeopterus > Galeopterus variegatus. Next base: position 87,747 of record NW_007730271.1, on the reverse strand, counting down.
TGAGGCCGGGCCAAGCTGCTGGGGTTCAGGGCCTGAGGCAGGGCTGGTCTGAGCTGGGAGAGGATAGGACAGTAGGGGCCATCGAGGGGTGGTGGGCTGGGCAGTGAGGGTCCGGTAGGAGGGTTCGATCACCTCATCAATGCTGGGCATGGGGCACAGCAGCTCCACGGCCTCTGGTGGGCACAGTGGCCCGTAGCGACAGGCAGGCTGGCCATCCCTGCACCACAGGCAGCCCAGGCTCCCATTGGCAGCCTGGCAGTGGCTACAGTCAGGGTGGCCCACGGCGCAGTCATACAGGATCACTAGGGAGGGTCAGGCAGTGAGCTGAGGCACCTCCCCCAGTGCGTGCCCTGCCTGCCCCTGCCTGGCTGCCCGGCTCACCATGAAGAGTTTGGGTGTTGTCCAGCCTCTGGGTCTCACCCCGGGTGACGTAGATGGGCACTGGGAGCTCCCGCTGGGACATGGAGGGGTGGAACTGGAGGTGGAGAGCAGGGTCGGGCTTGGCCTCTACTTGGGTCACCCCTGCCTCCTGCCTCCTCCAGGACACCCCCCAGAATGAGTGTGATTGTTCCCTGCATCTCCCGCCAGACTGGGAGCCCAGGGACAGATGCTCTCTTGAATGACAACAGGATAGAAGCAAGCCCGAGGGCCTGGGAAAAGCAGACGGAGGGAGGGGCGCGAAATGGGATGTCCGAGTGCTGCAGAAGGTGCCTAGTGGCCGGCGAGGCTGCGGGGTGGCCACCCACCTGTTGGGCCTGGCACTGGATGACGCCCATGTCCCCTGCTGTCTCCTCTAGGGAGGCTGGCAGCATCTGCAGTTCCCCGGGCAGCTGCAGCCAGCAGTGGTAGGAGGCAGGCAGGCCCTGTGGAGGACACTGTCAGGACCCTGGACACTGTCAGCACTCCCCTCCACCGGCCCTGCTGCCCGCCCCGTTGCTCACTCGAAAATGTTGAAGGTTCCGCACATGCAGGGCCAAATGGCTCTCCCAGCCCACAGGCACCAGGCGGGGACCTGCCAGGCCCTCGACCTGGGGGCAAGCCCCTGGGCCACGCACCTGGAAGTCCACCTGGGAAAATGAGACCCCTTAGCCCTTCAGAACCCAAGAAGCCTGCTCCCCGGGCAGGCCTGGGCAGGGGGCAGTGCCTGTGGGCAGCTGTGGGGGGCCGAGCAGGTGAAGGGAGCCCCGCGGGTGGGGCCCACCCACCTCCTGGGCGCTGTAGATGGTCCTCTCACCCTCTGGGCAGTGCTCGCCATACACACAGTGGCTGCTCTGGGGGCACCAGTGGCACCGCCAGAGGCTGCCCACACAGGTGCGGCACCTGGAGAGGCGGGGGACTGCTCAGGCTGGGTGCCGTCTGGGGTTGTCACCCCTACCCAGTAGGAGCCAGGCCTGGAAACTCACGGGGCATCCGCCTCCAAGGCCTGGACAGCGCTGCAGTCGTAGAAGGAGAAGTTGGCAACAGCCACAGCCACGTCCTCGAACATCAGGGCCAGGGGCAAGGTGACGTGGTCTGGGAGGGGCGGTGGCGGCAGGGCAGGTCATGCGGCTCCTGCCCCCTCCAGCTCCCACCCAGCCCCTACCCCAGGGGGGCCCTCACCTGTGCCTGGAGGGGTAAGCGGCACCTGATCTTGGGGAGGGGTGACGCAGGCCACGTGGGGCCCTTCCACGTGAGCCAAGCTCTCATAGTCCCCAAAAGCGCAATGGAAGTATTCGTCCATAGCCAAGGTGGGCAGGTGGGGGACAGACAAGGTGACCTGGGGCACGTGTGAGGGAAACAGGGAGTTGGAGCCAGAGCACAGTGGGGCAGTGGGCAAGCCGGGCAGGCAAGGGCACTGCTGGGGGCGGGAGCAGAGGCAGCGGGAGAGGAAGAGGACAGGAGGCAGCCCGGGGTTGTGGCCACACTGCCTGGAGGGCCCTTTGGTGGCGGGTGCCCTACCTGGCCCTGCTCCTGGCGGGGGTGGTGGGCCGGCAGCAGGCTCTGGATGTGCAGGCAGCGGCTGTGCTGCACGTAGCTCCACAGCCACTGGGTCGGCTGGGCTGCCCGCTCGCACTGGCCCTTCCAGGTACACCTGCCGGCAGGGGCCCACCGGGTCACCGTGTGGGTCTCGGGCTCCCCAGGTGACCAGTAGTAGGGGATTGGGAGGCTGGCCCTGTTAGAGCACAGTGGGTGGGGGGAGTGAAGGGGCCTGTGCTGAGAGAGGAGTGGGCTGGGCACGTGGGGCTTCGTGGCTGAGGCGCGGGCTTTGGACTTGATTGTGGGTGACAGGGATCCGCCTCGGATGGGGGCGGGGCACGAGGGTCTGACTTAGGGTTGCCATAAGGGATTCCTGGGGCTGCTGCATACAGCATGGGCTGGAGGGGAGCTGGAGTGGGCCAGGGGACACCGGCAGCTGTGCAGGGGTCCTGGGAGAGGTGACAGAGGCCTGGGTGGGGTGGAGCTGCTGGAATAAGAAGTGAACAGATTGGGCAGTGATGGGATGGGGGTGGCGACCAGCTTCACAGCTCGGTTGGGTGTGGCAGGATGGGGGACTTTAGCAATGAGCAGGGCTGGCCTCCAGGCACACCTAGAGCTACTTCCAGGTGAAGCTTCCTGGCGCACACCACCTATCGGCCCAAGCCTGGCCACAGGCCCTGCGCTCACCTGCCCTGGAGGACGCACCAGCCGCACAGTGGGTCCCGGGCCTGGAGGCAGCTGGTGCAGTCCGGAAACTGGAGGCAGGCTGCCACGGGTACTCGGTCCACCTAGGAGGGAGGTCCGCGGGGGAGAGAGGCAGTCGGTACGGAGACTCGGGCTGTGTGTGGCTGGCCCCCAACCCTTGGGATAGCCTCACCTGCTGGGCAGTCAGGACATAGAGGTGGCCACCACTGCTGTCCACTAGCAGGTCTGGGCTGATGGCCGAGCCTGGAGGCCCCACTTGCTGGGAGTGGTACACCTGGCCTTGGGAGCCATTGAGAAAGACCTAGGTGGGGGGCAAGGACAGGGCTGGGCCACGCTGCCAAGCCAAGGCCAGCTCTCCAGATGGCCAAAGGCTGATCGTTCAGGACACGTGCTCTCCTCCCGGTGGGGGCTCATTTTCAGGAACATAAAGACTTCCAGGGAGCACCCTGTCCCTCAACAGCTGGCCCCCTTCCTGTCAAGCCATCGAGGGAGGCACACATTGCTTCCCCATTCAGCACCCTCAGGGCCAGGACATTCTACAGGGGGCTGCAGCACTGGGGCAGAAGGGGCACCCTGGGTGAGGCCCTTGGATGCCAAGGGCTGTTCTGCCAGGTGCGAGGGCAGCTATAGGGGGACAAGCAGGTCACCAGGAGGCCAGAACTTGCCTTGGAGAGACTTATGGGGCCAGGCTGGCTCTGAGCACCAGTCCCTGCTCACCGTGCCCACCTAGACCGACTGTGAGCTCCCATCAACCGGAGAAGGTGGGACTGCCTCAGGAGGCTCCTGGGCAGTCACTCTAAGCCACCCATGTGGAAGCCAGAGTAGGAGGTGGCACCCAGCCCCCCATCAATGTGTGGTGAGGCCCTCTGACCCACCAGCAAGTGGAGGGTGCTGGGGGCATCCCTGAGCCATCTCAGGCATGGGTGCATGTGGACAGGCAGAAAGTCTAGGCGCAGCCTGGCAGTGTGGAAGACATGCTAGCACCGCCCCCCCATCAGGCCCTCACCTTATGTAGCTGGCCCTGGGTGTCCCCCAGGAAGGCTATCATGTGCCCGTCTGCCTGGAGGGCTGCTACGGCACTGATGGGCTGCCCAAGCTGCAGCACGGGCTGGGCCTCCAGGGGCTGGCAGCCAGCAATGGGGCTGGGAGTGTGCTCGTCACCACAGGGGTATGACTCAGGGGAGTCCTACATGGGAAGGGAGAGGAGAATCAGCTCCCTGAAGAGCCAGTCAGTGGGGAATGCCCAGGCAGTCCCCGGGAAGAGAGCCTGGCAGGCTGGGGGGCAGGGCCAGGGGACCCAAGGGCAGAGCAATCAGAGCCGGGGACCAGGAGGCTGGGACCCCAATCCCCATGGTAGGACGAGCATGCAGCACAGAGAGGGAGAGAGACGGGAAGAAACAGGCTGAGAGCAGGTAGGAGACTAGGCGACCAGGAGACCGAGCCAGTCCCTCCTTGACATCCCAGCCAAGGGGCCAGTGAGAGATGATCGTGGCAGAGCACCCGTGCCTGCGTTGAGGGATGCCCCCATCCCCGGAGGGAGAGGCAGGGCAAGCAAGATGAGGGGCATCGGGCAGAGGTGCAGAGAGAGAATGCAGCACCTGCTGCCAGGATCTGGGAGCCAAGTCCTGGCCACTCACAGGGGGCAGGGTGACACAACGCGACGTGACACCATACTCCACGGTGGCTTCCTCCGTGCCACTGGGGCCCTGGCCGCCTGCCGTGTAGCAAAGCCTCCGTGCCTGCTCCATGCTCCTGTCCAGCTGGGCCAGAGGAAAGGTGCACAGGGCCGCCTGTGCCCCCCTCGGGCCTGCAGCAAATGCCCCTAGCAAGGTGCCCGGGGCAAGGGAGGCAGCCTGGATGAGGCCCTGGCCCTGGCAGGTGAGGGGCACCTCCACGTAGGAGTAAAGGTTGGTGTCCCCCAGGCAGACACGGGCCACGTAGGCTCACGAGCAGTAGCTGGTTGGCATTATCAGTGAGCCGGGCCTGCGGGCACTCGGCTGGGTCACGGAAAGGCACGCAGTCGGGACTATCGATGACAGGGCCAGTGACAGCCACAGCCTCAAGCTGCAGCTCGGGGCTGAGCTGGAAGAGGCGGTTGACTGCACCAACGTAGAGCGTGCCCTGGCCCGGCTCCAGTGCCAAGTGGTTGAAGGTGGTGTTGGGTGCGGAAAAGCGATGGACCCAAGTCGAGGACAGTGGCGGTGGGGACAGCAGCAGCAGCAGCAGGAGGTGGAGGCCAAGGGGAGGCCAGGGAGCCATCACTGGGGCCTGGGGGAGAGCCGAGTGGTGTGAGGGCAGAGCAGGGTTGGGTGGAGAGGGCCAGAGAGGGAGGGAGACGGGGACAGGGACAGGGAGAAGCAAGGAGAGGGACAGACAGAAACAGAGGGTGCACAGAGAGAGGAGGACAGATAGAGGGACAAAGAGCATCCAAGAATTGGAGAAAGATGAGGGTGGGGGTGGGGAGGGGGTGCGCGCACGTGCACACGCAAGAAAGACTCTTTCCTTTTCCACTTTATATGCATCTAGATTTTTGAACAGGGGCAGAACCCTGAAAAGCCACAAGAGCACTAACAGAGGGATGCGAAGTGACAGAGGGTCAGGGATGGCGGGAGGAGAGACCACGGAAGGCAGGGGAGGGGAGGGAGAGAGCTGAGGCTGAGCCCCGAGACACCCTGGAAGACATGGGAGAAGGGAGGCTGGTGGAACCCACGTGGCGGCGTGACCCTGCACCCGCCACCCAGGCAAGAGAGATGGCACGGGGGCAAGAGGAGTGAGGCTGCCACACAGCAAGGGAGCACACCTATGGCATGAGGACAGGGAGGGAAAACTCGCCCTGGGCAGTTAGGGCCAGCTGCAAAGAGGGACCCTCACCAGCCGGGGGAGAGAGCCAGGGAGAAACTGAGGCAGCCAGGGGGCCCCAGACCAAGATGCAGCCAGACATTGCTGTGGCCTGTCCTAAAGATGGCAAGGAGGGGCCGGCCCGGTGGCTCACTCGGGAGAGTGCGGTGCTGATAACACCAAGGCCGCGGGTTCGGATCCCATATAGGGATGGCCGGTTTGCTCACTGGCTGAGTGTGGTGCTGACAACACCAAGTCGAGGGTTAAGATCCCCTTACTGGTCATCTTTAAAAAAAAAAAAAAGATGGCAAGGAGCAGGTGGCTAGGGCCATGCCACAGAGGGCCTTAGCCCAGCTGGGTTGGTCAGGGCAGAGGTGGGGGAGGCCGGGCGTGGATGTTGATGTGGAGGGGGCTGCATGAGAAGAGGGAGGGAGGGGAGCAAGCCAGAAAGAGCTGAACAGTGGGGCTGGGGTGGGGACACACTTGCCTAGGGGGGCCTAGGCTGAGTCCCGAGGGCGAGGGTGGGGACTCTGAGTGCAGCCGGCCGCCCAGGTGGCAGACACAGAGAGAGATGTGACCCTGGGCAGAGCCCCTGGGAAGGTGCAGAAGCTGGAGGCAGGGCCCGAGGCCCGGGTCCTGAGTTGAGCTGGGGTCTGCGCGGCCGCGGCCAAGCGGGTGGGCACGTGCCAGCTGGGAGCAGGCCCGCTGGCACGCAGAGCCGGAGCAGGGCCGGAGAAGGGCCCAGGGCCCCTTATCTCAGGGCCACAGGCAGGAAGGGCAGGGGCACTTCCTCCAGAGCCCGGGATATCTGCGCCAGTGCTGGGTGGGGGTGGGAGCAGAGGGGCTGCAGCCCGGGGAAGCGCCGGACGTTGGAAACCCTGTGTGTCCTGAGCCCTGGCCTGTGCTATTTTACTCTGTCCCAGCCCTCCCAGGGACATCTTTGGGGACCTGGGGCCCAGGCACTTACCGCCACACAGGGGTGCAGTGCAGAACGGTCCTGGGTGGTGTGGCACATCTCCTCAGCTCAGCTGCCTGGGGGCAGTGGCGACGGGCACAGACTGGCTGTGGGGGCATTGTCCTGAGTGGGAGGGAGACGGTCGAGGCTCGGCCCCATTCACGCCAGCCCTCAGGGAGGAGGGGGGCGGGTGTGCAGGCAGGGGCCTGGAGACCAGGCTCCACCACAGCTGGCAGCTTTGTCAATAGTGGCCGGGCCAAGGCAGCCCTGCCTCCACCCCAACAATGTCCCCTCTGTCCAGAGGCCCAGGCCAGGGACCCACTATCTGGTGCTCTTACCCCCACCGGGGCTGTTCTGAACAGGGGGCTCCCTGCCACTCCCCGCCCCCAGAGAGACACCCCCTGGGATCTGGGGACAAAGGGACACGGTTTCCTTCAACCAATCCTCCCCATCTGGCCCCACAACCCGTGTGCCAGCCAAGCGTGCCCCTCCCTGCATCCCCCAGGGTCCCTGTGAAGGGCACAGGGTAGGCTTCAGAGCCCCCACAGCAGGGTCAGAGGTAGCCTTGGTGCCCTGCTGAAGTGCCAGTCTTAGCCCTCAATGCTGCCTTTGTCCGGGCTGGGGGCAGAGGAGGTGCTGACAAAGGCGGCCCATCCAGAAGACCTTCTCCCCCAAGAAGACTGGCCAGAGAGCAAGCAGCTAGGCTGTTCCCACCCAGTCCTGCCCCCGGGGACTGGCAAAGTCGTGCCAGGTGCAGCATGGTGGTGGTGGGTAGTGCCAGCAGAGGATGCTGCTTGAGAGGGGCTGAGGCAAAGAGGGGCCACAGGAGAGGGGGTGAGGGGCTCAGCCACCAGGAACCCAGCCAGTAGCTTCAGGCATGGCAACTGGTTGCCGGCTCCCCGCCCTCCACCCCAGGGAAACACCATCTCAGGATGGGCTTAGACACCACCTCCCTGCATGGGGTGGCTCCCCTACCACTCTCACAGGGCACCCTGGGGCCACTAGCCTCAGGGCCTATGGCACAGGGGCAGGTGCACTTGGGTTAGGGTCTCTGCCTTTCCCATGGAGCAGCACAGGCCACCAGGCTGTGGGGGTGGGGAGTCAGGCGAGCAGCCTCCCTCCCCTGCCCCCTGTTCCAGGTTGGCGGCAGCTCTCTCATTTAGGGGCAGAAGCCCCGGTTCCTCACCTCCTAACTCCACAGCCAGCCCCTCGGGGGGCACCGTGCCCCCAGGCATCAAGAGGTGCCCTTGTAGGGTTGGGGCTGGCGCCTGAGGGCCTTTGCCTGACCCCAGCTAGTCGGCCCTGCGGACCCTGGCTTCTCCCTGGCCTGCGCATGCCCCAAGACGGCGCCCCTCTGCCCAGTGGCCCCTACACCCCGCACCCATGCCACACCCGGCTCCTGCCTACCTGGGCGGGCCACCAGCGGGGGCCAAGGAGCAGCTGGCGTTGCCAGGAGTGCATCCCAGTGGAGCCCAGCCTCCCTCCCCACAATGCAATCGCCCAGCCCGACTCATCCTGGCGGGCGGCCGGTCAGCCCGGCCCCTCCCCGCCCGCCCCGTTGGGCACTGCTGCCCTCTGCTGGCCTCGGTGGGCATGGCGGAGGGCAGGGAGTGGGCACCTGGCTGGAGCAGGTGAGAGAGGCAGTGCCCTCCCATCCGTTGAGCATGCAGGCATTCCATAACCTTCCACGAAGTGCCTACCTGGTGCCAGGCTTGGGCTTGGTACTGGTGCCATTCCGAGACGAGACATTCTGTAGATGTTCACACATTTAGTCCTCCCAGTGACCCCAGGAGGGGGTATAGTTATTTTCCCTGGTTTCCAGGTGGGGAAGCTGAGGCACAGGAGGTTAGGGAACTTGCACAAAGTCACACAGCTGGTAAGTGGCAAGGCTAAGAATCAACCACAGGGCCCTTGTACGTAACCATCAGGCTACATGGCCTTGAACCATGAACTGTGGTAGGCATTGGGCAGGAAGGGAGATGGGGCCTGCCTGAGGCCAGGCCTAAGGTTCACATGCCCACGTGGTGTGGAGGAAACCACCAGTGTTTCCCCCTGCCTGGAGCATAAGGTTGGTCAAGGGTGGGCTGCGAGGGCGGGGAGGCCAGCAAATCAGGCAAGGTCTCAGCAGCCAGGCTCCAGCACTCGGGCTTGCCTCTCCATGGCCTCATAAACAGCTTTGCATTTGGGCCAGAGCAAGCTGGTGGCCCTGGGGTGGGGAACGTGGGAAGCCTGGGCCAGGGGTGGCTGTGGGCCTGGAGAGAGGTGAGTGCATTCCAGATATGCACTGGGGGCTGGATCCAGGAGATGGTGTTGAATGGGGTGGAGGAGGTGATGGCAGGAGAATCCAGGAGACTTTGGGTCCTTTCTGCTGGGTCATCATTCTTTACGGGGCAGGGTCACCAATGGAGTGGCGGACAGCAGGAGAGGATGGTAAGACTGAGGGGCCCACAGGCAGGAGGAAATGGACAGTGGGGCCATTGGGGTCTTGGGGCGAGAAACTCAGCTTAGGGTGACCGGAGCACTGGGAGTGGGTGAAGATTGCTAGAAGGGACTTGGAAGGGAGGCCAGGGGTGTGGCTGACAGTGATTGTCCCAGAGCCTGAAGGCTCAGCAGATGTGGAGGGCAAGAGTTCACTGTGTTACTGCCTCTGTCTGTGCACCTGCCCAACAGGTGTCTGTCCTGTCGAGCACACATGGAGAAGAAATGGGGCACAGAGGCAGGTGACTGCCTAAGGCCATGGCCACGCTTCCGACTGCTGAACTCCAGAGCCTCTCACCTGTGGCTCCGAGGACATGAAGGTAAACCAGACAGGCCTGGCCTGCTCTCCTGAGGGGAGGGACCAACCACAAGTGAGCGAGCCAGCGCGTGTGCTATGGCAGCTGGCCAGGGGTCTCTTCCCCGAGGGGGAGGCCAGGTGGGTATGAAAGGGACAGGAGGGATCTAGAGGCTCCAGGAGGGTCAGGCTCGGGGGAAGGGGCTCTGAGCAGCAGGACTGAAAGGACTGTCCCTCAGGCACACCTCCCCCCATAGCTAGCAGGCCTGTCTCTGGCCTTCTCTCCCACCCCCACCCCAAAACACGCAGATATATCCTTGGTGGCCTCAGGAAAGACAGACACCTTCAATCTGGCACTGGGAATGTTTTTTTCTACCTTTCCACAGAAGAAAACCAATTCATCCACAGGAACACATCTTCATAAACATGTGTGTCTACGGCCTGCAAGGGCACCGCCCACCCTTTCTGAGCACACAACAGGCACAGCTAAAGCAGCGCCTAGTGTGAGGCCAGCGGTGACCATAAAGGACCCATGCTGGTTCTGGGAGCGTGAACATCTTATACGAGGGGAGTCGTGCTGGGCCTACCCTGTGAGTGGCTTATTCCCTCGCCACCGTACTTTGCAGATATGGCCGCCCTGCCCCACACGGATCTTCCATTTGGGCAGCTGTACAGGACTCTGTTTATCGGTTTCCCTACTAAGGGGCGGAGAGGTGGCCTCGAATGATCTGCTGCTGTCTTCTTGCTGTGTGCCAGGTTCGCTAGATGCCGGAAGGGGCTCGCTGGGTCAGAGGGGTGTGAGCTTCACATTTGCTAGGCCTGGAGAAGTCGCTTTCCACGCTGGCACCCCACCCAGCACTCCCAGTGCCACTGTATGCACATTGCTTCTGCTTCTCCACATCTTTGCCAACACTGGCCAGCAGACTCGGTACTTCTTGCCAGTACAATGGGTGTGAAATGGTATCTTGCTGGGCTCTGACTTAGCATTCCCTGACTAATAGTAATATTGAACCTCTTTTTGTTTCTTCTGTGAAACACCTGCGTGTGTCTTTTGCCAATATTTCTGTGTAGGTTGTCTTTTCCTTATTATTTTGTAGGCATTCTTTATATATTCTAGATACCAGTCCTTGGGTGGTTATGTCTTCTTCCCACCTGCTACTTGTCTTCTCAGTTTGCTTATGGTATCATTTGATGAATAGAAGGTCTTAATGTTCATATAGCAGTGTTTATCAATCTTATCTTCTATGGCTTGTAATTTTTGTCTTGTTTAAGAAATTTTCTCCGGGCACCATTTATTGAAGAGGCAGTCTTTTCCCCAATGTATGTTCTCGATGCCTTTGTTAAAGATTAGTTGGCGGGCCGGCCCGTGGCTCACTCGGGAGAGTGTGGTGTTGATAACACCAAGGCCCCGGGTTCGGATCCCATATAGGGATGGCCGGTTTGCTCACTGGCTGAGCATGGTGCTGACAACACCAAGTCAAGGGTTATGATCCCCTTACCGGTCATCTTTTAAAAAAAAAAAAAAAAAAAAAAAGATTAGTTGGCTAGGGGCCGGCCCGGTGGCGCACTGCTACAGTGCGCCGCTTGGGAAGTGCGGCAGGCGCTCCCGCCGAGGGTTCGGATCCCACATACAGACCGGTTCCCGCTCACTGGCTGAGCGAGGAGCGGGGGCAACACCGAGGGTTGCGATCCCGTTGCCGGTCCCGGTCCGGTACGGGCGCGACACACTGAGGGTTGCGATCCGTTGCCGGTCACAAAATAAAAAAAAAAAAAGATTAGTTGGCTGTAAGAATGTGGGTTGATTTTTGGGTTCTCTACTCTTTTTTTTTTTTTTTTTTG